>NW_003303750.1:3801325-3883931 GCF_000142945.1 Phytophthora infestans T30-4
GCCAGCCCAACGGCCTCCGAAGCTTCGCGTCGACGAACTGTAGCTGTGTGCAGCCAAAAGTGTCCCTCCACGCCTTCCAGCGCGTCAAGTTGTGTTAGCCACGCGCGGTTCCGCCGTCTTCGCCAGGAAGAGCTGCAGCTTGTAGGCATCACATCGGATTTTATACGGATTCTTCGCTGTGATCAAGTAATCAACGGTTTTGCCTTCGCCAACTTCCACCGAGAACTCGCTTCCCGCCACACCAACAATGGCACAAAAGAGCTTCACCATCTTTACTTGAGTCGGCGGATTGTGGAATGAAGAAGAGCTTCTACGCCAGGATTCTCTTCTCCTTCTTCAAGAAGGAGAAGAGAATTTTTTTTGAAAGGAGAAGTGAATTCCTGGCGGATATGAAGGCGTGTCACATACAATTTCAAATTTTCAAACACGTACTAGTACCGGTATTTTAACTCTATAATTTTTTTTAAATAAGCCATTTATTCACAATTCCCTCCCAGAAAAAAAAAACAAAAGGAGGCAACAAGAAGACTACATGTATAAGTCCAAGGAGGAAGGATTTACGCGCCCTTGCACGGGCACCCGTTTGTCGATTTGACCTAGTGTCTTGGCGGCTTAAAAGTAACTTTACATCAATACAATGTTTTTTTTCTTGTCCCTAGAAAGTTAAATACGATATATTCAACTTCAATTACTACCAGTACTACAAAAGCAACGTTTAAATTATCATCACCACAGTGTGGGCCAAATACCAGCTGCTGCGGTATTCTGACCGTCCACCGCAAATATATATGTGAAAATGTAATTTAAGTCATTACATCAGTACCTGAGGTGCCGTAGCCGTCGAAGCCAATACGTTGTCATGATAGCTGTAGCCTTTTGTTGGTTTAGCACTTGCTCGGCAGAAGGTAGAAGTGAAAGTGAGAAATATATTCAAAGAAGTTTTTAGTTGGATTCTCCATGCACACTACACAATAACCTGAAAAGACACGCGCCTACACTCGATCTGATTGGTCCCAATAGTGAAACCAAGTCAAAATGTCGTATTTTCAACATTGTCGACTCGACACTTGCGTAAAGGTCCTTGGGGGTCTGGCTTCCGGTCGCCCGCCCCTTGGCTGGCTCTTAAATCAATGTCCAACACTCCTTTTCAGAGCCTCGGGGTTCCTGAATCACTCGATGTCGACGAGTCTGATCATCTCCCGTAGCTCCTTCACCCGTGGCGCTGGTAGCGCCTTCGTCGGCAGGGCGGCAAGCATTTCCGCGCTAGCCACATGCTCCGGCACCACGACGCCCTTCTTGGCGCAGTCTTGGATGAACTTGAGCTTGACGTCCACGTGTTTCTCCTTGGTCGAGCTTGTTTCGCTCTGCACTTGCACGATAGCCGCTTGGTTGTCCATCAGCATGGCCATAGGCAACTTGGTGGCGATATCCAGATCACCCAGTAGCTTCTTCAGCCCGAGAAGCTTCTCATCACCCACTGTCGCAGCGACGTACTCCGCCTCGGTCGTCGATAGTGCCACGGAACTCTGCTTCTTGCACTGCCATGACACAGTCATTCCGTTACTTGGATGATTGCCGCACTCACAGACTTGCGGTCGTTCTTGTCGGCTGCAAAGTTGGCGTCCGTATACGAGCGCAGTCGTAGTCGTAGCCTTTTAGCATTGCCGTCGACAGGCATATCCATCTTGCGCGATCGGGTGCCACTCAGGTACCTGGCGATGCGCTTAGCCAGCTTCCAATCCGCCATCGTTGGTGCATGGGTCCGTCGCGTCGTACAGTGTACAGCGAACATAATGTCAGGATGTGTGCATCTAGCAATCCACAGCAAACTCCCCACCAGTGACTAAAATTTGTCACCGTCGGCCCTGCTGACGCGGTCTCCTTTGCCGTATGCGGAAGCAATTCTGCCAAATCTGACTCTTCTGCGTCTTCTTCTCCGATCGGTGATCGCACCGAATTTGCTTTGTCCAATCCAAACTTGGTGAGCATCTCGACGATTGCAGCCTCTTGGTCAAATCTGTAACCACTGAGCTCGTCGTACTGCACGCGCATACCAAGAAAATTGCTGGCAACACCGAGATCCTTGGGCTGCAGGACGGACATGAACTGGGAAACCCTGTTCTCGTCCGTGCCAGTAACCAGCAGGTCATCCACCTACGTTCCGACGACCGTCATGCCGCCGCTGTCCGCCTGGAAGTACAGACACGCGTCCGTAATGCACTGGATGAACCCAAGCTTGACCACTTCGCGATGAAGAGTCTCATGCCAAAGGCGTCCTGCTTGTTTCAGACCGTAAATGCTTTGACCAAGAAGTAGGCCAACTTCATTCACGCTCTCAGCTCCGAGCAGCTTCAGCTCTTCCTCCGTGATAACGAGTCCGTCGGGGAGAAACAGCAAATCTCGATACCCTCCTCCGTTTTCGCCTTTACATACGCGTTTGGAGCGTCGCCGTGTCTAGCAGGCACCTTCCATATGATCGAAATGACGAAGATGAACTTGACTCCAGTCATATTAATCACAGCCGCAAACACGAGAAAGAAGTTAACGCCGAACTTTTTCTCGCTGCCACAGGCGACTAGATCAAACCCGTGCCTGTTCGTTTCTTCTTGTACTCCCACTTAGTATGCAAGCGAATGCTACCAGGCTCGAACTTGACCAGCTTCCACGTGTTATTCGCCTGTAGAGCGTGAAGTTCTTCCTTTTCAGCTGCCACCCAAAGCGCGCTCTCTGCGCACTTCTGCGCCTGCCTGTAGCTCTTCGGTTCCGGGCCATCAGCGTGGGAATTGACATCCTTAACTTCGGATACGGTCAAAACCTCAGGCTCAGTGTTCAGCCTCGACTCGTCCACCTCCACGTCTCCATCAGCTTCAGCACGGCGGCGCGACTTGCGGCGTGAGCGACGAGATCTTCGTGGTGTGGAGCGTGGTGCCGGTGGCGTCGTCGTCGTGAGAGCCGAAACAGTAGGTGTCTTCACATCGGATTTCTTCTCCAACGCGCAGATGCTCTGCACATGCCTCGTGACATTCACCTTGTTCTCCGAAGGCAGGTACACCTTTTAACCCTTTTTGGATTCGTCCTTGCCGACGACGACGCCCTCCCACGCCCTCTTCTTCATGGCGCGCTTTCCGGGGTCACGAAACAGGGAGCACTTTGATCCAAACATGACAATGTCGCGAAGGTTTGGTGCTTCGCCAGTCAGCACTTCGAGCGGCGGCTTCCGATCCTCGTTAGCGCGTGACGAGCTCCGGTTAAGCACGTACGTCCCGTACTCAGCCGCGTCACCCCAGAAGCTCAGCGGCAATCCTGCACCGAGCACCATGCACCGAACTATGTTGAGAACCGTGCGATGCCGCTCCGCCTTGCCGTTTGCAGCCTGGTTGCCGACTTCTGACACCTGACGAGCCAATCCGTTTCTTTGCAGAAGTGATCCGCGTTTCGGTACTCTCCCCCACCGTCTGTGCAGAGAACATGCACGCGAACGTCGAACCGTTTTTCGAACTCGACAAGAAAGCCCTCGAACTTCTTTGCAGCCAGATTCTTCTTTTTTGCCATGAACACCTTGCAGTTGTTCGACTTGTGGTCCACGAAGTTAACCATGTAGCGGTTACCTTGGCGGTCAAGTGACGTCATGGGGCCCTTCAGGTCACTGAAGATGACTCCTCCGACTATGTCGATCGGTGCATGTTCCCCGGCGTCCTTAGTCGGTTGATTCGCTCGAGGCTGTTTACCCTCAGCACAAACCATGCAGTGCTTACGGTCACGATTCGATATCTTGATGCCGGATGCGAGGTCATTTGCCATACGCTCAATGGTGTGTAATGCCAAGTGACCGAAACGTGCATGGAAGCCCATCAACGTGTCCGTGGTGACGACCGGCGAGGCTGTGACTGTACTCGTGTCCACCACGTTCATGATCAGCTGTTCCATCTTAGCATTGTTTGTAGCTACCGATTCAAGTCTAGCCACAAAGCACGTTGTGCTTTTACGTCGACATAGAATACTACCTCGTTGCTTTTCATCAACGCCAACTTTCCGTTGCGCTTGGTGAGAGAGCATTTCTTCGCTATCAGCCGTCCGTATGAAAACAGGTTCTGCGCGAGTTTTGGTGCGTAGTAGACCTCACTGAGATCCACCTCAGCCGCGACTCCGTCGACAATAGCTCTCAAAATCACCGATCCTTTCTTGACTACGTCCATCGCTCGACCATCCGGTAACATGCAGGTGTCCTCAGCAGAGCACTACACTACGTTAGTCAGTAGCACAGGATCATTGACAAGATGTCGGCTGGCACCGCTGTCCAGAATCCAGCTCGTAGCGTCTACGGACTTGAAGTCGTTACCGGCGGCAAGTGCGAACTTTACTGGCTGGTCCTTGTTGCTTCCAGCGGAACGATCCGGGCAATTCTTCTTCAGGTGTCCAGCCTTCTTGCACTTGTGGCATCGCCGCGTTTCCTCTTGGGACTCAGCCACTGCGTTCACGACTTCCTTACCAAGATGCTTTGGCGCTCGATCTTCATCGGTCATCATTTGCGCCTTAACGACCAGTTCGTTCGCTTATGGGAGAGGATCCGGTCGCGTGATGTTACACTTGGTCATCAAGGCGTGCCTCATATCAGGATCCGCGTATTTGAGCGATGTTCTCCAGCACTAGCGCTGGTGACGAGTTCGTTGCCATCATGAGAGCATTCAAGTACAAGAAGTGCTCATTCAACGAACGCGACGGGTCCATCTTCGCGCTAAAGAGCTTCATTCCTTGTTGCGTCGAGAGCGCCCGCTTGAACAACAAGTGCATCTGATCCATCACAAACCAGAGCGTCGGCTGCGGTTGCCCACCAGCGCATGATGTGCTGCTGGAAAAAGAGCTCAGCTTTACCACGTAGATGTTGGCCGAACTTGTTCACCTTGTAGCACTCAGGCCAGGCGTAGCCACACGCCTGCTCCGCCATCTCGATCTGCTCAATGAACAGCAGCGCCCGCTGCTCGAAGCCGCTCCCAAGTCCCTTGTAGACCTCGCTGCCGTCGAAGTTTCGCGTGAAGATCTTCGCATTCTTGGCCGGCGGAACTCTCTCGTTGAGATACAGCGGCGAAGGTCGATGTGTTTGGTACTGCGCAGCTGATTGTTGCTGCTGTGAAGCCTGTTGAGCTGCTTCTTGGCTCTGGAACGGTGTGTCTCCTGCTTGTTGCGCAGCACCAAGACCACCATACACCCAGGCGTCTGCGCACCCATGCCGAAGCTCGACGCGCCGAGCTCATGCAGCTGCATGCAGCTGCATCCGCTGCATGCCCAAGCTGCATCCGTGCTGCAGTTCCTGACGGTACACGCTCTGGCCCAGCCCCCGCACCGGGTGGCGTGACGGCCGAACGCTGCTGATGCGTCTCCAGCGACCGCTCTAAGCTGTCCACTTTGGTCGTGAGCTTAGTGATGAGAGCTGCGAGCGCTTCAGCGTCCGGTGTGACCTTCTCTTCGTGATGCTCTTCGCCCCTTTCGTGGGCGGCGGGGGAGGCGGGGACTGCCTCTGTAGCAGCGTCTGCGTCTGAGCTGTTGACCATTGGGCTCATAACCTGTTGGTTTGGCACTTGCTCGGCAGAAGGTAGAAGTGAAAGTGAGAAATATATTCAAAGGAGTTTTTAGTTGGATTCTCCATGCACACTACACAATAACCTGAAAAGACACGCGCCTACACTCGATCTGATTGGTCCCAATAGTGAAACCAAGTCAAAATGTCGTATTTTCAACATTGTCGACTCGACACTTGCGTAAAGGTCCTTGGGGGTCTGGCTTCCGGTCGCCTGCCCGTTGGCTGGCTCTTACATTAATGTCCAACACTTTGTAGCAAGAACCGGCATGGCTGACGTTGCCATACCCATATCCATGTCATCGCTGTTATCGTTTTGTCCGCCGTTGCCGAATCCTTACCTAGCGTATATTGTGTGTGCAGCTATTGTGTTCGTTGTCGCCTTTGTCGTAAATGCCTAGCCGCAGCCAAATTAGTAGAATCGGCGCTTTGGGTCAAAACGGAGTTTTCTAGCTCTCGTAGGACACGGGCGCGTGGGAGCAACGAAACTTTCAACCTTTTGAGTGGGAGGAGATAGAAAACCGACCAGCGCCGCACCTATAAGATAAGCACAGTCAGGTCCATCGTGTCGTAGTGGTCGTGTACCGCTCACTTCGTAGAGCTGTTTCGCGTGCGGTGGCGTCGGTGTGTGCGCGCGAAGCTGCAAATGACTACGATAACTAATTAACTAACTAACTAACTAACTAACTAGCTAGCTATCTAACGAATTAACTAACGGACGAGCTAGCGAGCTAATTAACTAACTAACTAAATCAATAGCTAACTACAGTAGTCACCGCAATTAGTGTCAGCTCAAATTAGTGAAATACGGGAATTAGTATCACACTAATTCCGTGACACTAATTCGCGTGTAGAAAAAATGAGGAATCGAAAATAGTGTCACTGGGACTGAAGAACTGGCTCAGCGAGATAGACGAGCCCTCCTAATCTGCTGGCGCGGGTTCGAGCCCGTCTCCGATGCGGTTTTCCGAGTCGATTACACCGACACATGTATGGGCTGGTTAGGGCCCACCACGATTTGTGGTATTATTGTAAAAAAAAAAGCGGTTACTGCAAGTTCAAAGCGAAAATTTTGTATTGAAGACAATACAGTCAAATAATAGACTCAGTTTTGGTAATATTTTCAATTTTGAACCTCTTTAGCCAATACAGTCATTTCGACATTTCACGTGAAGCAAAAAAACAAGCATTGTCCGCGAAGAGCCTTTTGGTAAAGATGTGCTGCGTGGGCTGTGGCTAACTTGCTGGAAGTGTTCACACTTGTCCTGATTGCGCCACGAACAAGCACCCATTCTGCGGGACCCCTGTAGGACCAGAGGGCTTTGGGCAACTGGTCCGGTGTCCAAAGTGCGAACGCCGTGATATTGAAAAACCAACCAGCGCCACGCCCATAGCGGTCGCGTTTGCGAAAGCTTCGGAAAGCAGTTTACAACATGCAAAACCAAACTTGCGGGCTAAGTCGTCTCCGAGTCGTGTAGTTTATCTCTACGCAAAAACCACATCGCCACGTCGAGCTCTTCAAAACGTTCGCACGATTAAACAGCGAGATAGAGTGGTACGCTGGATGGTTGTGGCTGAGGAAAGGGGCGGAATCAAAGGCGTTTTTGCATAGACTGTAGACGAATTGCCTATGATATCTAAGTCAACGACGCGCAATACAAACGTAACCAAGGCAATAAAATGGTGGAAACACAGAGAGACACTACTGCACCTACCACGAAGCTAAACGCGAGGGGGGACACGAGTGAACAAGAAAGCGCTGAGTGCTCGTGGAAGACGAAAGAGTGAATGCGTTATCGGACTGTACCCATCGCTGCATGATGAGTTTGACCGGCTAAGAATGCTTGGGTGAAGCTCGACGCATCAATGCTGCGTCAGCTTGCTCTACGACTGCTGCGAACGAGTACCGGGCCGTATAGTAATGAATCAGTCGACAAAGATGGAGCTCTCATTGCAAAGAAAATTTCTCCGAGATATGTTCAGACGTTCATGGAGGCTTACAGCATTGTCTTTCGTACACTGTCAGGAAAGAAGGAGGTCAGTCCCGAGTAGCAAGAAGCAATAGAGCGGGAAGTGGCCACCCGAGGATTTAAGTCGGGAAGTCTGAACGAGGCCGTTATCGAGAACATCGATGAAACCGATTGTGTGATCGACTTTGACAACGGCAAAGCTTTAGGCTTTGCTGACGAAAAATGCATCAATTATGCAGATGTTGTATCTGGCGGAGAGGGAATGACAATGGCTGTAAGAATTTCAGGTGGTGCCAGCGGTCGAATTAATACTTTAATGATGATCTTTCAAAGCACATCGTCAAGTTATTCAATCCGCGGCGTCTCCGACCAAGTACCAGATATCTGCTATCGTAGGTCCCAAGGGGTGAACGATTAAAATCGTGTTTCGCCAGTATCACTGCGAGAAGAGAGCAATGCACGCTGACCCCCGAAGCCGTGAGAAGCGCATTTATCTCGATAACTGCTCGTCCCATCTAGACGAAGAGGAGTGCAAGGATGAGCTAGCGCATCTGAACGCTTGAATTTGTTTACTTCCCCACGAGCGCGACTGATCTGTGTCAGCCTGCCGACCCGTTTGTCATTGCTAAATCAAAGATGCCTGGCGCCGCAAGTGGGACGAAAAGAAGATCGAGCTTATCCAACAAGCGGAGTGGCAGAACACTGTGTTGAAGGACGGAACGTGGCCAGGAAAGCTCTAGAACCTAGGTAAGAAGTTTTTCTGTGTATGACTGCTAAATGCGTCCATGAGGTGAATGCGCATCGTGGTAAACACGGCATCAACTATGCCAGGAAGGCAATGATCACGTGTGGTCTCTCCCTGCGAATCGATGGTACTTGGCGCTCAAAGCAGCTATTCCCGCATCTCCAGGAAATCATTCAGAAGCATCCCGATGAGCTTGCAGGCAAGCCTTCAGCTACTAGATCTGCGAATATAGAGAACCGTTTGAGCGACAGCGTCTACTAGATCTGCGAATATAGAGAACCGTTTGAGCGACAGCGTCAATAGCTAAAGTTACATACATCATCAACAAGAATGCCGATAAGTGACCCTAATTGTACCACACATACTATAATGTCAGTTCAAAAGTAGTGACACTGACATAAATATATGTGAACAAAACCTGTGACGGGGTCACACAGCACCTTGCGCTAGAGGAAGTTATCTTCCGAGAGTATACAAACTCTCAGTGAACGGTAGTTCACAGGTCCCCTCTTTATTCAAAAGAGAGCGAAGTGACTAAATTAAGGTAGAATGTAAACTGAGTATATTTATAGGTGGCCAAAGCTTGGGTTTAATACAAACTATAAGTTTCCTATAGAAATGCAATGTCATTAACCAATGGTTGGCTTTATACGACCTTGGTACTTTGTACCAAATATCCTGAAGTATGACGTGTCACACTTCATGTAACCAGGGTACACTTAGAGCTACGTACCCCGTTACATCCTCTCCCACTTAGGTTCGGTTTACCGACCAATTAGATTGAAGAGGTGTTCGTCACAAACTCTCATTCTCAAAGTCAAAAACCATCGACTGGGCCGCGCGAGCGCGGCGCAGGCTCACTTCACAGTTAGCGCCTCGAGCAGCAGCCTGTGCGCGCTTCTTCTAGGTCTCCACTTCGACCGTTTACCATGCCTCGTGGCACTGCAAAGAGCGGTGCGAAGACACGCTCCAAGGCTGCTGCCGGGAAGGCGCAAGCCAAGAGCACTAAGCCTCACGGCAAAGGCTCGGCACTTAAGGAGGCTACTCAGGTGGCCTCCGAGGCGATCGATTCATCGGGCGACAAGCCTGTGGGCAAGCGAACAAGCAAGCGCCGCAGCCCGTCGCCCTCGGCCTCTCCAGACAATCGTGCGAACCCTCGGTTCGTAGAACGAGAGTTCAACTCTGGTAGTGAGGACGAATCCGAGTCCGAGAGCATGCACGATGCTCCTACGGGCTCTGCGGAAGGGCACAACCCAGTGCCCAGTGAGCACAAGGATGACAGCGTGCAGTCGCTCGCTAGTGATCAAGGTGATCACAGTCCCAGGACGTCTGTGCGCTCTGAGAGTCCGGCCGTCAAGGCCAAGGGCACTCCCAAAGCTGGTGGCGATGAGGAAGAGAATCCTCGCAAACTTCTCTCGCATGCCGAGGGTCTTGCGCGTGGTAAGGCCTCTAAAGCCGAAGGCGCCAAGCTCTCAAAGATGCGTACGGCCTCTAAGTCTCCACCCCGCGAGGAAAAGGAGTCTCAACACTCTCATCGGTGCATCTTCGACTCCTCGGATGAAGAGGAGGAGAAGGAAGAAGAAGAGGAGGAGGAGGGTGCTATCGCTGAGCCCCGGGAGGTCTCGAATGACCTCGACCAGCAGCAGGAGGATTTCCAAGCTGCCCAGCGTATGCGTGGGGGTTCGGTGGTGGCACCCGTCAGATAGGGAGCTGCCATCAACTCAAGAGGGTATTGGCCTCCCGAGGAGAGCTCTGGGGCTGACCTCTTCTTAGAGGTTCTCGTCGCTCCTCGTGGCCTTGTGGGCGACCACACTTCTAGGGGCATCTACGAACGCGCCCTTGTTCAGAAAGAACAGTTGTTCGTTGACAACTTGGAGGCTGCTCGGTGTGTGCTTCTCGCGCCAGACCGCATTCCCTTTAAGGACTTCACGACTTGTCGTAAGAAGCCCAAGACCCGGGGGGTATCTATCCTCTTTAAGGATACCTCTGGGTTATGCCCGAGAACTGTCCCACGTGGAGTTCTTTTGTGGACATGTTCTGGGCATGGGTGGAGTCTCTTAAGTACTCACCCACGGAGTTACGGGAACTCCATGAAGATCAGCTGCCGTGCCGCATCCTGGACCAGCGTGATCTTCGTGTAAGGTTTGCCCACTTGGTCAGCAAGCGCATGCTGCCAAGGGACATCCTGAAGCGCGCGGCTTTCAGCGCTCACGATGCGTGCGGGTACGGAATGTATTCATCGTCCGTACCCCGTTCGGGCAAGAAGCCCCGGACTACTTATGAAGCTGCCGCCGCTTCTGTTCCCAGATTGCGACAGCCTTCGGGCAGTCAATCAGAAGCCGTTCAATCGGCTCCCACGAGTTCTCAGAGTTAGCAGAACCCCCCCACTTCACGAGGAGCAGTCGTTTACCGCGACGCCGTTGCTCCTGGAGGATCCGCTCCACGTGGAAGTGGACTTCTCCATTTCGGAGGTGCCCTCGTACGCGTACGAGTACTCGGCGTCTCCCGAACGCCACTCTCGTCCGAGTGCGCCGGCTGCGGGTCCGAACCCGGGGCTCTAAGGCTGACCGACTCCGTCAACGTGTCCTCGTGCTTGAGATTGCACTTGGCCTTGGGACTGGCGGTGATGCTGCCTCCCAGGCCGGGAATCAGGGCGAGCTCGCTCGTCTTGCGGGCCACCTGGACCTGTTGGAGCGAGAGGTCGCGAGCCTGCATCTGCGGGTGGATCGCCGGGCCTCTTCGTCCGATCGGGACGAGGCCTTTCGCATGATCCGACGGATCGAGGCTCTGCTGCCACGTCCGGAGCCGCCTGCGGCACACTCCCAGACGTACGCGTATGGTGCGTACCCGGCGTACTCAGCGTATGGCTTCGGGGTCCGTTCGTACGGAGCCCCTCCGGCGTACGGTCTTGACCGCAGCCTTGCCGTTCCGACCGAGGCTTGGGTGCCTGCTCCGACGCCCTCGTCGACGTCTGTGACCGGCCCTCGCTTCGAGGAGCTGAATTAAGGTAAGTCTGCGAGTCAGCAACACCCTGCGGGTCCAAGTACCGCTTAAGACGTCCGACATAGAACGTTGGGTGCGTCGGCATTGACTTTGACAGGTCGATGGTGAATGACGCACCATGTCTGGCCAGGACTGCAAATGGTCCGATGAAGCGGTGCTTCAGCTTGTTGGTGCCGATAGAGCTGACAGTGGCAAGAGGTAGGCTCCTCGTGTCTAGCAACACTAAGTCCCCCACCTTAAATATACTTTAGTTTCCTCTTCCATGTTTGTCGGAGTACTCCTTTTGTTTATCTTGGGCCGCTGCCATGGCATCGCGGACCCTGCTGACAACGCTCAGCTTGGTATCCATAAAGGGTTCCACTTGTTTCCGCAGCGAAACTGGTCTCACATCCGAGACCTGGGAGGAAAGGGCTTTCCTAGCCTCTCCCCCACTTAGAATAGAGGAGTCAGTGTCTCCTCGAAGAGTGAGAGGCACTCTGGGGTGACGGAAGCCGTTCAAGTAGAACGGCGTGAGCCTCGTGGACCCGTGCACCGCGTTGTTGAGCGCAAGCTCAACAACTGGAAGCTGCGTCGACCACGTACGTGGTGCAGCCGCGCACACACTGTGCAGAGTGTACTCGAGCACTCGATTGACGCGCTCTGTCTGGCCGTCTGCCTGTGGATGGGTCGCAGTGGACATCCGCAGACGAATTCCCAACAAAGGGAACAGCGTTTTCCAAAACGCAGCCGTGAACCGCGGGTCTCGGTCCGAGACAATCGTCTCCGGGAGACCGTTATAGCGGAACACGCCATCAACGAACAACCTTGCGGTTTGTTCGCCCGTAACAGTGACGGGAACCGGAGCAAGATGTACCATCTTACTCAGCCGACACACGAACATTAAAATTCCGGTGTTGTCGTGTCCGTCGGCGGGAAGCCCAAAGATGAAGTCAAGACTCATCGACTTCCAACAGTCAGCCGGTACGGGCAGGCTCTGTAGTGGAGCCGAAGAGTGCCCTGCGGGTTTGACCCGCTGACATGTTTCGCATGTCTTAACGTACCGGGCGACCCACTTGTACATGTGGGACCACCAGAAGGACTGAGCGACCGACAGAAAGGTCTTCTGGCGGCCCAAGTGGCCTTTGGAGGGGGATATCGAACTTCAGATCCTGGTCGTTGGGTACGACCACCCGTGGAGGCTCACTGGGCTCCACCCGGTAATAGAGGAGGCCATCCTTCAACTCATATCGGTGGAGCCGCGAGCGCTGTCGCGACGAGAGCCAGTCGGACTTCGCGCTCGTTCCTGCCATAAGGATCTTGACGATAGGCGCGACAGTCTCATCGTCCCGATACACCATGCGTATCCGATCATATAGATCCGTTGTCACCCGCGTGATGTGGGCCAACGCATAGTCAGGACGCCGAGAGAGGGCGTCCGCAAGCACGTTGAGTTTTCCCGGCTTGTATTCGACGCGGAAGTTGTACTCCGCGAAGAAGGACAGCCACCTCACCATTCTTTGGGAGAGGTGAGGCGAGTTAGTCGCCGTCCTCAAAAATGCGTGGTCTGTGTAGATCACGAAGGGCCGAGAGCCCAGAAGGTGAACACGAAACTTCACAAGGGAATATTTTATTGCCAGGAGCTCCTTGTCGTGGACAGGGTACTTCCGCTCGGCGGCTTTGAGCTGCCTGGACAGGAACGAGATGGCTCGTTCGTGTCCAGCCGTGTCAGCCTGCAGCAATGCACATCCGATGGCGCAATCGGAGGCATCGCAGACGACGCTAAACGGCTTCGTCTCGCCCGGCAGGGCCAGGACAGGGGCCGCTTGGAGACTGGCCTTGATGCTGTCAAAAGCATCCTGGTGCTCTTGCTCCCAGCGCCAGTCGACGTCCTTCTGAAGGAGGCTCGACAAGGGCTTAGCGAAGCCCGCGTACCCTGCGCTGTACTTGTGAAGGTAGTTAGTTGGCCAAGCCCAACCACTTTCGAAGATCCTTCTGGGATCGGGGCGTCGGCCATGCTGCTATGGCCTTGACCTTGTCTGGGTCTGCCCGAACGCCCACGTTGCTTACGAAGCAACCAAAACCCTTAATCTCTGGTGACGCAAAAACGCACTTGTCGATGTTGGCGTAGAGCTTGTTCGCTCGCATCACGTCTAACACTCGGCGGAGGTGTCCTAGATGCACCTCCATGGCCGTCTTTGCTCCCTCGGCACGGCTATGGACGAATTTGTCGTCGAAGTACGTCTGTACGAAGGTACGCAAAGGGCGAAACAGTTGCGTCACCAGGCGATTGAACGTCGCCGGGGCGTTAGACAAGCCCTGCGGCATGGCGAGCCACTCCCAAAGCATGCCGCTTGGAGTGCTCACCGCGGTAAGCGGGATGACGCTCTCTCGCAACAGGATTTTGTAGTATCCGTCTACCAAATCCAGCGCACTGTACAGTACGCTCCCGGCCATGTTGTTTAACAACACATCCTTTCGTGAGATTGGTGTTTGGGCCGGCACCGTCGCGTTGCTCAGCTTGTTATAAGCGTGAACCAGACGCCACTTTCCGTTCGGCTTACGGACGCAGAAAGTCGGCGTCGAGTGCGGGGATTTCGACTCCCGTACCATGCCTGCCTTCGCTTTCGCGGCGAAGAAGGCATCAATGACCTCGCACTGTTCACGCGGGAGAGGCCATTGCTTCGTGACACAATACTTTGTGCCGGGCACGAGATCAATCTCATGCCGTACGCTTTGATCCGGTGGGAGTTGGGTCGGTGGGTGTTTGTTCACCACGTCTGCATACTCCGTCACTAAAGGATACACCGGATCCTTGGGGTTCTTAAGGATCTCAGAACCCAGGCGCGCCTGACGCTGCTTGTTTAGATCTTCCAGGACGTTCTCGTCCAAAACAGAGGACGAGTTCAGCTTCTCCTGAGTGGTCTCAGGTCAGCACCATCTCAGCAATCTCTCCAGCCTTGAGGTTGGCCAGGAAAGACTTAGTCGTCATTTCCTCGAGGTTCAGTATCTCTGCAACCTTTGGCAACGGTTCCAAGTGGACACCAGATGCCTTGACGGGTAAACCGGTCTCGCCATCGAAGATGTGATAGCACTCTTCCACCGGCCTTGTCCGAGAAGCCCGGGCCCTGGACTCCGAGTCGCTTGAAGCGACGTCGATCGGAACGAAGTTCGGATCCGACCCGAGGCGGCGGCGGCGTCGTTGACGACGGCGACCGTGGAGCTTTGCTGCCCACGTCTAGTGATGTAGGCGCTACGACATCCGAGACACTCGTGGCCTCGTGTGGTACTGTGGTACGCACACAGGAAGCGTGTTCGACGCCTTACTCTTCAGTTTAGGTCTGGGCGACCGCGTGTGCACTGTGTTACCCACACAGGAAGCGTATCCGACGTCTTCCTCTTCAGTTAAGGTCTGGGCGACCGTGTGTGGAACTCTGTTACCCACTCTGAGCACGCGGAACTAAGTTACCCGCCTGTGGACCTAGGTTACCCCCTTGGACAGCCATTGTATGCTGTATATACAGCGTATTAACATTTGTTTTGTATACTCAAGGGGAAGGGTGCGGGAAAGTTCTGGACTCCCGCTAGTGTTATAGACACTAGTGCTGTATATACGGCAGTGCATAAGTGGCTCTAGCTCGTACATATACAGCATCTCATGAGCTATGCGCTTGACAAAGATGTGGAGTTTTGCGTGTGTAGCACGGATAACGGTCTATGTTGCACTTCGATCAGTCAGATGGCCTCGAGAATATCTCTAAAAATCCGAAAAACAGTAATAGAGGCAGGACAACTAACTGACCTATACTGAAAGTAAGTCAAGGTGATGCACTTGTCCTGCAATCCGGTGATGACGTCCTGTACGCCAGCCAATGAAATCATTTCGGACCAAATATGTGTCGTTTCTGCCTCCTGTCATCAAAGCGCGGTGAGCAAGTGAACTTGAGTGCTTGCCTGATCAAACCATAAACAGTCTCACTTCTGGTACCAACCACGTGCATTCAACTCTCTATCACCAAACTACCTACTCAGAATCAACGCGACGGCGCTTGGCAGGCGATTTTCCGGGCGATCTTGCGACCTTTGGCGCCCGTACGCGGATCCTGCCTCTCAAGACCTCCGGAATGGCCTTGCCGTTCTTGTATTCCTTATGCCAGACGTCCCAGCAGCTCAACTTCTTGTCACTCACGATCTACTTCGGCTTTATGCAAAGATGTATAGGCCCGGGGAAGTCGCTGCCGTCACAGAGATATGTCGAAGTAGCTCCGCGCTTGCCATTTGGTGTTTTGAGTGTACAGACCTTGCAGTTTTTCTGGACACGCTTTCGCTAGCCGGAGTGATCTCGCCATTCTTCACTTTGCTTAGCCACATGACCAGTAGAATCAGCTTCCTCCACTCCACCGCCTTCGTTAGCAGAAGCCGCTTTGCCTACCACGCATACAGGTTAACTCAGCTGTATGTACAGCTTAACCAAAGCGGTAGATACAACACAATGACTTACCCGGTTGAAACGTGTTTTCCTCGTACATGTCGTCTATGTGAGAGCAAGAAGATCCTGGTGCAGTTTGCACATGTACTGCACGTGTGTCAGAGGCTTGCTCTTCATATTCTTGCAGTAAGCGCGATGCACAATGAAGCCGTTGGTGATCGCTAAATCAATAAGGCCCAAGAACAGGGACTTGTAGTATTTTCGGAACTTGATCGAGCGCTGCACCGAGTATCGTATCAGGCGGAGTTGATCATGGACATTAACTCCGCCCATATAGCGATGATAATCCCTGATTATCTTAGGGCACGCCACGTAGTTTTGCTCTCCAGGCTTCTCGCGTCGTTGCACACGATCCAACGCAATGTTTCCGCCCACCGAGAGAAAGTGGACAGGTTTGCTGTCCCACCAGCCAATTGATGCCATCCCTATCACAAGCTTTGACCGTGAGAACGACAAGGTGCCTCTTGAAATGGTTTTGGGCCTTGACTTCTTCTTCTTGGCAGAAACCCCGACGGTTAGTCATGATAGTGCCAATAGAATAGAAACCCATGAGTAGCAGCTGCACAGCTAACACGATCGAAGTGTAAAATCGATCAACCACCACAAGTCGCATTGACCCATGGTTTGAATGACTTTTACCAAAAACGGCTCGCATGTTACGCACAGCAGCGGCAGGACCTGACTGCATGTCGACCGCGCCGTTATCAGCATTATGCTGCTTCTTACCGCAGTAGACGTCAAAGCTGTACATCACGACATGAATATACGGCATAAGTGGCCCAGCTAATACAGCAAAACATGTTTACCTCCGTACCGAGTGCAATAAGCAGAGTGTGCACAGCAGAGCATGAATAACTTGGTGCCCCATTTGTGGGGCTTATCTTTCATATACACGGGGGTGCGATTGTAAGACGACCGACTCGGAAGCATCGCTTCATCAAAAGCCAGCTCAGCGGGGGAATAAATGCACGTACAAACGTCTGCTGCAAAACGGTCACCGCCGACCGTATTTTCCAAGCACGGTCACGTGTAGCACGGGGGTCTTGATTGCTGTTGAAATGGAGGTCTCAGGTGATTTCCATAAAGCGATCACGGGGGAGGAAGCGTCCGAAAATACCACGAGAGATTGCTTCAAAATCAGCCCCGCGCCAATGATTGGCGAGCTTCTCACGATTTGGTGACACGGTGCGCGCTATCAATAATCCAATGTAGATGCACAGCTCGTGTGGCATTATTGGCTTCACCGATAGAAATTGTTGTCGGATGTCTCGCCGGGGCTTCGTCTTCGTAGTTGACACGGGCGACCGGAGCTCCTATTCTTCTGTTCTCGTTATTCCTTTCTCTAAAAAATACGCGTCGACTCGTTTATCCAGTTGTTCATGCATGTAGAAGTTGCTACATCTCGCAATGTGCTGCTAAATCGCCAACGGCATGAACAGGAAAAAGAGGGAAAGAGGGGATCATCCGCGTCTCAACGCCGATTAGGTGGGCCCGTGATGACCGCTCCACAAACCAGGATACTCGTTAGCATCCGAGACAGGCGTGTATGGATCTTCTAAAAACCCGGTGACGTCGGGGGTTTCAACATCATGCCATCCCGTCTTCGAGACCTCTTTCAACGCGGGGCCGACGACCTCACTCGTTCTTGCCCTCCGAGCGTGCTTAGGAACTTGTCCGCGAAGAGCCGCTCTTCTTGATCGTACAGCTCCTCGTCTTCTTCATCAGCAGAGACGGAAGCAGATGAATCGGAATCACTTCCATCCATTTGAATCAAATCATCTCCTTTGGATTTGCTGCCAGAGTCTAGCACGTGATAGCCCTTGTTTCCGTTGGGGTTAGTGCTGATATTGCCGTCGTCGTCGACAATGACGTCAATTGTTGAGCGTCCGTCTAAAACAGTATATACGTCATACATATACAGGTTAGTTGGAAAGAGTATCGCGTATATACAACTTTGATCGGGACATACCTGGTTGCCTCGATTCAATATCGTATTAGCCTTGGTGAGAATCAAACACAGCTTCTTTCAATACAGCGCAAAATACAAGTTAGGAATATTGTTGTATCATGTATATACACCACACTTGACCACGCACCGTTAGTCTCTGCTGGCTCAAATATCTCCAGCAGGGTAGCACTGCTTGTCTGCGCGGACGACATGTTGGTGGACTCGGTAGCTGTATGTACAGCCCAACAACACAGTATATACAGCATTTAGAACACGTATTAGCAATAGACGCATGTGAGCAAAGCAACGTACCCGACTTGGACGCCTTGGACGAGACCGGCTTGGACGACTTGGTCGCGGACGACTTGCATGACACAGACGTGGACGGCGCAGACGACTTGGACGCGGGCGACTTGGTCGACGGGGACGGCGTGGACTTCTTGGAGGCAGGAGCCTTAGTCGCGGACGACGTGGTCGACGCGGACGGCGTTGACTTCTTAGAGGCAGGAGCTTTGGTCGTCTTGACAGTTGGCGTCTCCGGCTTCTTCGAGATTATGCTCGGCAGTTTGGTTGCAGGTGGCTTCGCAGGTTCGGCCACGGTCTCCTGCCTCGCGACTGTCCGTACAAGAAGATCGTTTGTGCGAAGTAAAATACTGATTTACCCAGACTTCCATCGTACCGTCAAGCGCGTAGTTCACAACCGCCTGCTCCCCCAGCAAGTAGTCGACACTATCCGCCCCGTTAGGATCTCTCCCGGGTTTTACGTACTTCCACCGCCTCTCGATGCCGCGTGGGGCCTTCGGCGTCCAACCAGCAGCGGCGAATGTCTCGCATGCGGCCTTGAACGCCGCGCTTGCCACCCCCGTATCTGGTACAGTATCGTTTCCCGTGATCGGGGCGCTTTCACGCGTGCTGACCTTTGCTTCCCACTCGCCCGCGAATTTCTAAACTGAGTGGAGAGGGGAATTGGCGCGAAAGTTACCTACGAAAATCTATTGTTGTGCGAAATGATTGTTTTAAACCTCCAAATATCTATGTCCAAAAATCGAGAAATGATGAGCTGTCCTTCAATCACCTAACCTGAAAGGATGGGCTCACATGCACATCTCTTCTACGATATTTTAATTTTGAAGTTTGTATAGGCTTTTACAGAAATCAAGTCTATTGGCGTTATGCTGTATATACAGCGTAACGGTCACATAGCCGACACATCGTAACGCAGTTTATACAGCTACCGGTTTCAAGGGGTTAAAACTTGGTGAGCTCGGCTACGAGAACTTGACCTAATATATCGAATGAATGTCTGACTTGATACGCATTTTTCTAAAAATTCAAAGATTAGTCCTTTGACGAATTTCGGCAAATTATTGCTTATAGCTTGGTCAACAGCCCCCTCCGGATAGAGTATTCTGCGGGGAGAAAGGTTAATGGTGTTGAATACACTGCAGGGCTTATAATATGCCTTAACGGAGCGTCAATACGCGCACAGGTACACTTAATAAAATTTCGTCGGGATAAATAAAATACAATACTCTTCAAGATGCTGATACGACCGAGACTTATTGTCGGATGCAGATTTCCAGTGGGGACAAAATAAGCAGAAAACGTTTCAAGAATTTAATGCCACTGACATCCACAAATTAAATGTGAGTTGTTGAACAGTGTTCGGCAACAGTACTACCGGACCCCATGCATTTCGTGCAACCAATGCATTTCATGCAACCGCGAACGTAAAAAGTCAACACAACCACAATCTATATGGTGACACCCCTTCTACAACGAACTTCCATCCATGACAATAAAATGTAAATTAGCACCAAACGTTTAGTTTTTAGTGAGTGAGCTATGCTATGCTAGTTCCGGCGCTGGTGGCTCGGCAACACGAAACGTGCCATCTACCATTCGTGGTCCTATCGGAACGAGGCCCGCCTTGACAAAACCCCGCTGTATTGTTTGGGGGGAACTGCCCTCCACGCCTCGTGCACTATAAACGTGATTAACTTGCGTCTTTCCTTAGCGTTCAAGCTAAAGTCGTTTGTAATGTGGTGTTGAACGTATAGCTCTCTACACCAGTGTTTAAAAACACGCATGACAGACACATCCATCGGCTGGGCAAGTCCTGTCGCTCCTGCTGGCACAAAGTCTACACCCGTCATAGCTTCCTCAAGCTTGGCGCGAACGGAGCCCATTTTGTGAACTTTTAGGCTGTCTAGCAAGAGCATGCGGCAAAAGGTGACCGACGGAGTCCACACCTGCTCATAATATTAGTAAAAACAACAAAATTTAAAGAAAAGTAAAAGCATACCTCGTTGACCCATTCGATCATAATGCGCTCATCACAGTACGCATTCTTTTGCACAGTAAGCACAATCATCTGCTTTATGCGGCGGATGAGCCTGCAGTGAACAGGGCCTCCTGTGGCACCAGAGAACACAATAAACGCTGGCAGCTTCTTTCCAGTGGCCGATGCGCACATAAAAACACTGGCACGAAAAGCGTTTTCAGACATTCCTAGATCACAGTTAGAATCAATAGTATATAAGTCTTATATTATAAGACAATAACAAAATGATTACCTTGCACAACATCAACGTCACGTTCCCCACGAAACGTGATAGTTGTTTTAGGATTCATGTCGATATATATGGAGGTTTGATCCATATTGTAGAAGTGATTATACTTCTCAGTTCCTGCGCTAAACATTTCCATCTTATGGCGCATTGCGAGGCCGAACTCGTCAGCAACGACCTCAATAGTAAAATTAGTATTTTAGCAGCAAATTAAAAATAATAATTTTCGCACATACCTGCACTTCGCTCCGCTTGCGTCGACCCTTGTGCGTGATACGACGCACGCTCAAGCCATTTCTGCTGCGGAAACGGCGGAGGTACTCAACAGCAGCTTGTTCCGAGCGACCGAGAAGAAAGCGTGGCTCTAAATGTGCGCTCATCATGAGCAGGCACCTCGACATGACAGCGCGCACCTTGTTCTTGCGCATGTCACGAACCTAGTCCAAAAGCCTAGAAAGCAGCATTTTGTTAGAAAATATAATATATTAAACTCGAATGATCTTACTTTTTTCTAGTTCTGGAAAAGCAACTTTAGGCCCACGACGCCCTTGAGGAATAGTAGTGCACCCGACTGCAGCGGCTTCGATGTCTTGTCTTCTTTTCGTCCATCGATACAGCGTAGAGCGGTGGCACTTATTTTCGGATGCCAAGCTCGTCGAGACACCGCTTTCACAGGCCGCATCCACCGCCTTGAGGCGGTGCGCGTTTGTATAAAGCGCTTCGCGCATCGGCTGTCAGAACTTGTAGTGATTTCCAGCTACTGGTTTGGAGAATTTTGTTTGCAGTTTTTACCGATTTTGATTATTTACAATTTTTAATGATGTAGTTTTTACAGTGGTTGCACGAAATGCATGTAGTCCGGGTACGTAGTAGTACAGTAGTAGTACATGTAGAATCAAGGGTATAGAGGTCTTTGAGGTTGGGAAGAGGCTAAAGTTGTTCATTAAGATTTTTAAAAGCGGCTCTGATGATATTAGTAGGTTGATCCTTTCCAGAGCAAATGACTCTATTTAGACAAACTTTGGTGGTAATCTAAAATCCTTAGGAATTTCCAACCCCAAGTTTGTCGAGAAGGTAATATAGCCCGATAGCGCCTCCCATTGCAATGAAGAAGCCGAAAATGAGAATGAATACCACCGATTTCCCGGAGCTCTCACTTTTGCCCCTCGACAGGTACGTATTTACCTGTCCGACAGTTTTGACTGAGGGAGATTTTTGCAGCGCCTTGACGAGGCTGGGGTCTTTACTTAGACTCTTGACTTTTTGCATCATCTCGCGGTTTGCTTTGACACTCTGAATCCCTTTCTGAATAGTAGGATTGTTGTCTACACGCTCCACCTGCCTTACGAGGTCGGGGTTCTTTTGTAAAGCCGTCATTGCTTTCGGATTCCGCTGGAATATATTCTTCAAGCTGACCAGGGATAATCTTTCTTCATTCGTTTCTTCAAGATCCTCATCCTCTGCGTTATTGGCAGCCTTATCCGCTCTCAGGAATCTCGCAACTTCGAAGATTGAGCGAATTGAGTCCGATTTCAGCGCTGTTTCGGTACCAGCTCGGTGGGGTCACCTAAATAAGCGAAGGAGAGAAATAGGAAGAGGAAATAGAGAGGGTTAAGGTGCATTCTGATTATTGGGGGACTTTTGAAACTGAACACGAGCCTCTTAGAATAAACGCGTTAAAAAGACAGCATCAAATCCCTGTAACCATGCGCTACATATCCTTCGCAATCACTCAATTCAGTGCAGCACAGACATCAGTGATTGCGACGGCACACCCCAGCCCAGCTGCAAGATTTCGTAGTTTTTATTTTTGTAAAAGCTATTTTAATAATAATAAATTGGAGCGCAATTTGTTTTAGCCTTCCCATTGGCTGCCGAGCGCAGCGAAGGCTTGGTTAAAACTGAATTATGTAGCTTACATCACTAAATTCATGTGGTTCGCAGAGCACATACACAAGAATATCCATTACTATAGTATTACAATGTAATTTACATGTAGTGCTGTAAGAACGTAGGGAGAAAGGCGAAACGAACAAAAACAGATGCATTGGTCAGTTGCCTACTAACCGGTGCATCTGTTTTTGTTCGTTGGCCTACTGGCGGTCAACGGACGACAAACTTTCGTTCCACGGCAGCTGTTCTGGAGAGCCTCACTAAACGGATACTTTTTTTAAATCGATATTAACGGGTTTAAATGCATATATGGTCATTTCAGCACACTCTAGGTGCGATGGCTATAGGCGAGATTCAAGCGAGGTTGACACAAATCCCAATTTTTTTCGAGTACCCTCCACCATGCCACTGGGTCATCGTTAGCGATGCCGCACAGGGAAGCAGGTGTTAGGAAGCTGTTAACCTAAGTTAGACATTGGCAGTCGTGTGAGTCTACGTCAGCCGTTTGAGTCACGCAGGGTCCTTGTGTTGCTCCGAAAGATCATTCCGTGAAATCTGAAACCATCCTCCTCTTTTGTGGGGAGCGTTACGAGAATCTCGACTAGGGGTATGATCAATCTAGCCATTGTCAATGATAATGGCTAGATCACAATTTGTCATAGCTGCGTTCACCACTACATGTAGCATATCCTTTGCCAATATCCTCTCCTCGTCAGAAAAGGCTGTCGTATCCGTCAAACGAGGACCCAACAATACTGTTAATCTTAAATAAACTAAGGACGCAGTTGGCATTCAGTATCGCGCAGTTGTAAACTAGAAGTTTCTGTTTTTCTTTTTGGGAGCACTTGGTGACCGTGCGTTTACAGCACTATCCATTACCGGTATCCGAAGGCGGCATCATTTTAATTTTATAATTCGAAGTATTATTAATATATTTACTATTGCAATAATGCATGTTGCTTTTAATATTTGAGTGCTAAACAGACAAAGCTACTTATTCACAAATGAAATAGCCCCTAAAGACGCTTCCTAAGCTGCAAGGTGCTTAGTTTACACGTAGGAATGCGTAATTTCGAGGCCATACTATAATATACGTAAAACTCTGTGCTTAATATTTTCTGCAAGCTACAATGACTATAATGACTACAACTGCTTTGTTGTAAGCATATAATTTAATAACATTCATAAGTAATCTGAGTGGGTATCTATGAGGTACTGCTAAATTGTACATGATACAAGTACAGCAGTAGACGGCCGTAAGGACTGACCGTTAGAACAACGCTGTGCTAATAAACGTTGTTGCTTGAGCCACAAAGATTAATATTGAGCAAAAAGAACATGTGACAATTATTACTGTGAACGAATTGAACTTGACCATTGTTTTCTAAGCGTTTGTTATACAGTAAAATCCGATACTACATGTACTTACGATACTACGTGTACTTAGTAGGCGGACGTGTTGCTGACAAGGGCGTAGGATAAAGTTTTAAATGGAGCGGTTAGACAACAACACAACATGAGAAATGTAAATTATGGTTGGTTAAGTAGACCCCTAAAAAAGTTATTAATTAAGATCCTAATTGACGTTTAAACATTGTAGGCTGAAGCACAGCCTGTATTACATCTTTGAGGCTATCTGGTATTTAGAAGACAACCACAACCATGGTGAGGACTTCAACCTGGCGCCGAGCGCTCAGGGCCAGTCAATACGTACGGCATAGCACTAGAAGACAAGAAGGACAATAGGTCAGTTCGTATAAACTCACAACTGCAATTACCTCGCAAGCAACAAGCATTCAGCGGAGCTTACCACAAAGTTAACGTTAGTCCTTTTTAGGACTGCGACAAGATGCAAAGCAGTGAAGCTCGATTTGATGCGGACGGAGATGCTGTGATGCAAAATGTTCAGCAACCCGTGTTCGAGTTTGTTCAAGCACCCAGATTGACAAACTGGAGTCAGGACGCAGCTGTCAGCTGGAAGAAGAGGTGGGAACAATACCTGAGTATTGTTCGCCAGCGTTGCACTGAGAGTGGGGAAAGACTGGAAGCTGCTCTGCGTCCAGTCAAGACTTGTGTTGACCCGGAACTGCTCGAAGTACTCTGCCTTTACGAACTCCGGAAGGCTGTCGACGAGGTGCGTAGTGAAGAATTGGTCACCTTGATCGACGCTAAACTCGGGTCTGTTTAAAACGCCCAAGTCCCAGACTTAGACAACTTTTTTTCGCGACTGTTGAAGATCGACCTCCGAGAGGATGACATTGACGCCCGAGTACTCAAATACTACAAGGACTTCGCGACGCTCATTAAGGAGAATGGTTTTGCGAAGTTCCTTGGTGTGGGTGATCCTGCCGACGGTGGGTACGTTGACCGAATGAAACTACGGTGCACTGCTCTCATCGATAACTTGGGGCCGAAGATGCTTCGAGACGACGTGCGTCGCCACGTAAAGTACGAATGTCGTGAAGCGAGGCGCAACGACTTCACGCTTTTTGGGATTATTAAGGAGAAAGCCCGTGCACAGCATAAGTACCATGTAATGGCACACGAGCAGAAGGTCAAGTCGAACTTGTCCAAGAAGGATAAGGCGAATGATCGCAACAACAACATACCTGAAGCCAGATCAGCAAGTATGAAGACAGCAAATATGCAGGGTGCCACTGGCAGTATACGCGGTGGTTCTGGTGGTGCTGGCGGTAGTGTGAAGCAGAATTTGCCCAAGAAAGAAACACTTCCACCGAAGACGGGCTGTTGGCACTGTCAGGGACCTCATTGGTTGAGGGATTGTCCAGCGGCGAGCGAAGACGAGAAAGCTCGAGCCGTGGAGAAGATGAAGGAGGTTCGTCAAGCGACAAATGGACGCGTCAAGAAGATCATATTGGCACCTGCGCGGGCGAAACAATGGTTAATAACCTTTTGACGATCCCGTTCCATGCTGATACAGGGTCGGAGGAGACATACCTACCTCGACAGTACTTAGATGAGTTGATTGGACTTGGAGCAGTTCTGAACGTGATCAAATTACCTCGCACAGAGAAAAAAAATGCAGCAGGAGGAAATACAGTGGAGTGTCGTGAAGCAGTCACGCTGGATCTACTGTTGCAGACTGTTGCAGGTTTCGTACACTTGTCGGATGTGTACTGCAAAGTGATGGAAGGTCCTGAGTCAGATTTCATCCTTGGAAATGACACGTTGAAAACGCTTGGCATTGATGTCAATGAGCAGCTTTCACAACTAGCATCTGGCCCCCCTGTTGCGGACGAAGACCCGTTCGATTTAGGTGTCCCATCCATGATGCCCCCAACTGAGGTACACGTAAAATTGGAGGAAATGGTGGCGGCGGCGGGTGATAGTGGCTTTGATCAAGATTATCTTGGTGGGCTTCGTGAAGCTGTGATGGAACATGAAGATGTATTTCGAGTCGATTTGCTCGACGACCCACCTGCAGATGTCGAACCCTTACGAATCACGTTGAAGCCAGAAGCTCAGCCTTACCGAGCTCGCCCTCGCCGTTATTCTCCAGCACAGAGCGCGTTTCTACGAGAACATGTCCAGATGCTGGAAAAGAACGGACTTATCTATCGAAACAACATGAGCTTGTGGGCTTGTGCAGCGGTGCCGGCTGCGAAGGTTGGCCGGCCAAACGAATTTCGATTGACGGTCGATTACCGACCGGTGAACGTGGTTACAGTGCCGATTGCTGGCACATGTGCTGATCTTACGTCGTCCTCTGGGAAGGTTGCAGGGGCTTACGGATTTGCTGCTTTTGACATGCCAAGTGGTTTTGCTCAGCTGCCGCTTGATGTGGACAGTAGGGAGCCTTTGAATTTCATTACGGACGAAGGAGTTTGCCGCCATGTCGTGTTCCTCAAGGAGCTATGGATTCTCCCTTGCATTTCCAGAATCAGATGAACTTTGAATTTGAGGACATGCTGCGAACGAATCTGTTGATCTGGATTGACGATATTTTGCTGTACGCGCCTTCACCGGTAGTTTTCGTCGCTTTGTTGAGGCTGTTTTTGGCTCGTGCACGCAAGCTTGGATTGAAACTCAGTGTGATGAAAAGTTTTCTGTTTCGGAAGGAGGCTTAGTGATGCGGCCGAGTTTTCAGTGGTGTTGGAGTTTGTCATGACCCAGAACGGCTTAGTGGCCTCCGACAACTACCTCTGCTCGGTACTGCTGCGGATTTACAACAGTTCCTTTGTGCAACCGGATGGATGCGTGACTCTCTTATGGATTTCAGCCGGGTGATGCAGCCTTTGCATGACAAGTTGGAAGCTGTGTTGAAAGTAGTTGGTCGGACGAAACGACTTGCCGCAGGTGCGGCTCTCCAATGGGATGCTCGTGATACGGCTGCATTGGAAGTTCCACGAAACCTACTTGCTACGTCTCAAACACGCCATCACCTAGCCCAGGATGCGGCAATCGTACTCAAGTCGGACGCTTCCGACAGAGGCTGGGGGCTAGTAGTCACGCAGGTCCATGATTGGGCTAAGGGTGTTCCGGTGGCGGATCACCAGCACGAACTGCTCGTATGCAAGAGCGGGAAGTTTGATGACACGGCGAGGCGCTGGAGTATTTTTGAAAATGAAGCTTTCCCTATCATTTGGGCGTCTCGCAACCTGACCTACCTGTTAGTTCGTGGCAACGGGTTCAGACTCTACTGCGATCACAAGAACCTCGTGTACGTGTTCGCTCCTGATCAAGAGGTGAAGAGCCATGTGCGTGGAAAACGTCAACGCTGGGCCCTCTCGTTGACAGGGTTGCAGTATCAGATTGAGCATATCGATGGATCTGCCAATTTATGGGCCGATTTACTATCGAGGTGGGGGCTTCCTTCAGTGGAGGAGGGAGTGTTAACCAAGTGCAAAGCTATCACCAGAAGCAGGACTCGGGAGACTGCTGTAGCTGACACTTAAATGCAACGTGTACACCTGCGAGCAAACGGATTTGTGTTTCCTACTCTGGGCGAGATCCAGGCAGTGCAGCAAAAGCATGTCAGCAGTGCACCCGTGAACGTAAAGCGTGACGACAATGGATCCCTGGTTGTTAACGATCGACTGTGGATACCTGAAGTTGAAGTGGCACTACTGCAGCGGATTTTGATCGTCGCTCACTGTGGAGCCCAGGGCCACAGAGGATTAGAGCCCATGATCACAACAGTGAAGGAGCTGTTCGAGATCGCGAACCTCACTCAAGTTTGCCGCCGGATTTTGAGTCGATGTTATCTTTGCAAGCACGTGAAGGGGGGAAACGTCATCCCTCGCCCGTGGGGACCCACCTACGAGGCTACAGAACGAAACGAACTACTACTCTTTGATTTTCTCTTTCTCGGGGACAGCATGGGTGCGTGTAAGTACGTTCTTGTACTCAAGGACAATCTCACCCACTTTTGCGAACTGGTGGCCTGTGATTCACCTACAAGTGTGGTGGCGGCAACAGCTTTAGTCGATTGGTGGAAACGTTTTGGTGCTCCATCGGTGTTAATGTCAGACCAGGGCGGCCACTTCAAGAGCGAGCTGATTGCTATGATTGGTAAGAAGTTAGACATTGACCAGAACTTTGTCGTGGCATATGCACCATGGATTAAAGGAACGGTTGAACGTCTAAACCGCGACGTACTCCAAGTTCTACGCGTGTATGATGGAGTACACTCTAGACACTCATGAGTGGGTCTATATCTTGCCTCTCGTGCAGGGAAATCTCAACCATACTCCTGTGCGATCGCTCGGCGACAAAGCCCCGAGTGAAATGTTTACGGGACTGCCACGCCCGACTCCATTTGAGCCTATCCTACTGGAACGAGGTCAGTAAGTTGAAGTGTTGGAGACTTCGGCGTTGCCTGCAGAGCGCCGGGACCATCTGCGGACCAGTTTGGCCGGTTTGCACAAGGAGGTTGTAGATCAACGTGAGAAGCGTCGTCTTCAGAATATGGCTCGGTCCAAGAGTACTGAGTGCAACTTCAGCGTGGGCAATATTGTGCTATGGTCACGCATCGATTCAAGGATTGAGGTAGGGCCATTTGAAGTCGTGGAGACGGCCCCCCACTCCTTCACGATCCGTCACCTCGTGACGAACAAACGTTACGTCGTGCATGGATCGCGTCTTAAGTTCTACGCTGACTCAAGTTTGGAAGTAAGTGAAGAACTACTTGCTCATGTAGGCAACCAAGGTATGCTACTTGTGGTTGAGAGTTTAAAAGAACACCGGAGGAACAGAGGCGTATGGCAGCTTCTCGTGTCCTGGGAGGGTCTACAGGACGAATAAGACTCGTGGGAGTCTCTGGAAGCGCTACAAGAGGACGTTCCGTCACGTGTGGGTGAATATGTTCGTTCCGTGGTGACAATTTGCTTGTACGTGCCTACGCTACACTCGTGCATGCTGGATCCAACTAAATCGGCTACCTGGTAACGCTACGGACCAACTTCAACGTGTTGAAGTGCAACTTGACTGGTAACGTCGCCTCGTCTCAGAAATGGCCTGTTTCTCCTCGCGTGGTGACAGAGTTCTGTCAGGCGGTACTTTCTATTGGATTTTAAACGGTCTTTTATCCGGGTCCAGACTGCATGTATACATCTACATACTTTGGAAGTGGTTGTTGTCTTGGGGGGCAGTGTAGGCTGAAGCACGCCTGTATTACATCTTCGAGGATATCTGGTATTCAGAATACAACCACAACCATGGTGAGGACTTCAACCTGGCGCCGAGCGCTCAGGGCCAGTCAATACGTACGGCATAGCACTAGAAGACAAGAAGGACAATAGGTCAGTTCGTATAAACTCACAATTGCATTTACCTCGCAAGCAACAAGCATTCAGCAGAACTTACCACAAACATCCTGATTCAGGATGAGCGATGATTTTTGAAATTCTGAAATCATCGCTAAAGTATCAAATAAAAATACCGCCGTCAACCACAACAACTGCAAGGTTATATCATGATGCTTTAGCTATAACTGACATAGATTGGAGTGTCTAATGACTAAATCTAAATCAGCACAAAATGAGCACACTTCAATGCATTAAAGTATGATATTTTTTACATCAAAGTAGCTTTCATTGAGTTTTATATAGAAGTAATTAATCTTCGGTTAATTTAGTTCAAGCTTAAACAGGCAGTACAAGCGGGTAATTAGTGCAAGCAGGGCAGGTCATTTCTATCCTTTGCATTGATACGAGATAAGTATTAGAAACGACCCATGAAATCGAGCACGACGCTAAACTAAATATATTGTGTAGCATTTGTAGACGTGCTATTTGAAGTGCAGGTGATTCTGGGTGGAAGATGAAGGTACAGTGATAGCCAACAATATTAAAGAGCCTTTGTCAAGATCACTAGAGTAATCTTTTTTCAGCATGGTAAGCATGATGCTAGGGCTCAGTCTTTTGTGGAAATATTGCACGGCTGACTGGCAACTCAGAGTTTTGTAGCGACAGGTCTAAATAAAACTCAGATTTATAAAATTAGAGAAGTCGATTTAGGCACATGGGGGTTCAGAGATTTTGGCCCGCCGAAGCAAAGTGGAGCGAGAATGCAAACATCTAGAATAAAACCTAATCTACCGCCGCGTAGCGGCGGCGCTTGGCTAGTTGTATGCAAGTACTGGACAATGAACGTCAGTTCAGTTGAAAATGTACAGATCTTATCTACCGCTGTTTTGACAGTGATTGCCTGTATCAGATATGATAGGTGTAGAGTTCTAGCCAATCAGAGGCAGGCTCAGTTTAACATAGATTCAGTATGTAATACAGAAAGGCAGATTAAGGGCGGCCGTGGAACCTTCTAGAAGGTTCCATCCGCCTGAACTGCGGGGGCGGCACTTCTCGTTTCGCGCGCCCTCCCTTAAGCTAGCGTTTCTTGAAATACTGGTAGCACTTGTTAATCCCAGCAACCTGACCAGAAGGAGCCCATGCCAACAATCGCCCAGCTACGCGCCGAGATCGATCGGCTGAACCAAGCGATGACTGACCGCACGAAAGTGCCGAGCTATCTGCCCAAGCTCACGGGCAAGAGGGGGGAAGACGTCCGCCAATGGCTGTTTAAGATTGAGACATCACCAACATTCCAATTGAAAACACGAGCGCGCGTCTTCCTGTAAACGCAGGATCGGCAATGGAAAAACCGGCGTCCGGATGGTTCCTGCACTGGTCGTCGACAGCTCGAGCGGAGGAGCACACGTAGGGGATTTTCCGTGAGCATGTGCTCCAACACTTCGAAGCGTCGAATTGCCAGTCTGTCCTGCGCGAGAAGCTTCAACGCCTCAAGCAGACAACGGACATCGAGATCTATAACGGCGAGTATCCAGCCTTGATCTTCAGAGTTGAAGGAATGAGCGGGCTTGACCAAGTACTATACTACGCGAACGGTCTCAAGCCGCGCACGCGTAGCTATGTCAAGCTCGAGAGCCCAGAGACCCTGAGCGACGCAATGGACCTTGCTGTCAAGTATGAGGTGAGACAATTCGTCGACGAGTGGCGCGAACGCCGCACTCGCCAAGACAAGCGGAAGCCGTCCACTGATCACGTGCCGAGGCACGACAAGTCGTTCAAGGGTAAAACGCTCCGTGGTAAAGGGCGTTTCAAGGCGAAGACTAGCTCGAAACGAGCCGCAGGTCGTACCTGTTTCCACTGCAAGAAACCTGGCCACATCAAGACCAACTGCTTCCTTTGGAAGAAGGAGCAAGAGAAGCAGGGAAACGGGCAGCCACGTCAGTGAATGAGGGTCCTGTCGTGGAGAACGTAGCCGGATCAGTTAAGTTTGAGAATGTCAGCCTTAACGTTCTGAGCGAAACCCTCTCGTCTTCAAGTCGCGTCCACTGTTCTCCGTAGAGGGGGAAATCATCGTTAGTGGCGCGACCATTTCGACCCAATAGATGCTGTTGGACTGTGGAGCAACCACAATCTACGTGTCCAGACAGTGGGTCGAGAAACATCGACGCAAGGCCACAAAGTTCAATGGTAAGAACATTCGTGTGAAACTTGGAGACAACCAGATTGTCGAGATGGAACTGGAGGTACTTCCCCTCGAAATCATGGTGTCTGGGTTGGGCGAGGCATACAAGTGTATCGCTGTCGTCTACGCCATACCCGACGAATTCGACTACATCCTTAGAATCCTATTTTCCGAGAATACGCAACCGCAGATCGACTGGAGAGGTCGATGTATCGAAGGAACGCAAGTGAAGGCTCTGCATTGAAAGCGAACAGGGGAAACCAGTGGACCGATCGAGGAAGGCGGACCGGTGATTGCCTCCGGGCTTCGGAGATCTGTCAAGGCGAAAGGCCTATCGGCAAAAAGACCCGATTCCTGTCGAGGTGCCGCGCTGGAAATGGATGTGAAGTCCGCGGCTGAAACGTTTTGCGACGAAACGCAGAAAGAGAGCCCAAGAGTTGTTTGCGAACAACCAGGAGACGCGTCAGCCGGCAAGCGCTCGGCGGTGAAGGACAACTTGGAATTGTCAAAACTCGGTGGTACTGTACGAGAGGCTGGAGATGGCAGCAGTACTGGGGACAGAGGCACTGTCGTGGAAAATATGTTCACGATGGGTGTCGTTGACGAAGCTGGTGTCCAGACGAAGTTCATCACTCGCAAGAAACTACGAAAGTTCCTGAGAATCAAGACCAAGTCGATCAATGAACCTGACTTTATGTTGGTTCTGACGAACGTGACGATCAAGCAAGTTGCTCGCTCACTGCAACGGCAAGATCAGCTCGACAACGTCGGACGTGCGAAAACACAACGGTATCTGGATACGGCTGGGATAGCTTCAAGGGGAGTCCCGCGTATCAGTTACTCATGGAGTATATGGACAATGTGTTCCGTCCTGAACTCCCGGAAGGTTTACCCGAGAAATGCGAGATTGAGCATAGGATTGACGTGGAGGATCCGAATCTTGCAATGTATCGGCAGCAGTGGCGTCAATCGCCAGAGCAGCAACGCGAGATTGTGCGTTGGGTTGTAGACATGGTGAAGAAGAAGCTCATTCGTCCGAGCATCAGTCTTCATGCTGGTCCAACCTGCTGTGTACGGAAACCAGTTGGCTGGAGAATCGTACACAGCTACCGGTACTTGAACTCCAACACTGTACGCCAAAGTATCCCAATGATGAGGAAGGAGGATATCCTTGACGCGATGTCTGGAGCGTACTGGTTTTCCACAATGGATTTGATGTCCGCGTACTATGCGTGAAGAGGATATCATTTCAAGCGCCAAACGGACTCTGGGAGTACCTTGTTCTGCCCACGGGAGTCTGTAATGCACCAGCGACGATGCATCGTTTAACGTCAAAGCTGTTCCGAGGTTTGGAAAACACCAAGTCGTGTTATGATGACATCTATGTTTTCACGAAGTCTCAGAGCATCGACGACCACTTAAAGGCGTTGCGCAAGACATTACATATCCTGGGTGACAGCAAGCTGTACGTCAAGCTTGCCAAGTGTGTCTTCTGTGCCGACGAGATTCCGTGTCTCGGGGACTTCGTAGGACGCAACGGTGTACGGATGGATTCGGACAAGGTACAAACCTTCAAGGACTGGCCAGTACCATTAACACAAGAGGAACTTCACAGCTTCCTTGGGTTGACTGGTTACGTCCAGCGATTTTGTTCAGACTACGCAGCATTTACTGCAACAATGTTCACTCTCTTGAAGAAGAAGAACAAGAGGAACGCGAAGCTCCAATTCAATGATGAGCAGATGAATTTCAGGGAGCTGAAGAGGCGACTGTGCAATCCTCCAGTGTTGCACCTCCCTAACTTCAGCCAGCCCATGCATCTGCGCACTGATGCGAGCCAATTCGCTGTCGGTGGAGTATTATTCCAAGTCGTGGACGGAGTTGAGCGACCCATTGCGTACACCAGTCGAAAGATGAAATCCGCGGGGCTCAACTATCCAACACAGCAGCAGGAGCTACTTGCTATCGTACACGCGCTAGCAGCTTTTCGAATTTACTGCTTGGACAAACCACCGATCGTCGAGACAGATCACAAAATTCTCGAAGGGTTGTCCACACAGAAGATGGCGAACCGCCGATTGGCTAGGTGGTACGACATTCTAGCTGAGTATCAACCCACGTTCTCGTATCTTCCAGGTGCGAAGAGCGAAATCGCGGATGCATTGAGTCGCAGACCAAACTTACAGCCAGATACGAAGTATTTTCATGACCTGAGTGTGTCCAGCTTCAACGACACTTCCTTTAATTTTGCTCTTAGTGAAATGTCTACAGATTCAGAGCTGCTGAAGAGGATCAAGGGTGCTTACGCCAAAGATCGAGATGCCCCGACAATCCGGTCAGCAATCCAGCGACGTTCTCGCACCTCAAAGTCGAAAGAAAAACACCATCACCACAAACTATACCGATACTATTCGGAGACAAACGGCTTGATGTGGTACCAGTCTCCGATGGATGGCCATCCTCGAATCGCTGTTCCCAACGATGTGAAGTTGAGACAATCGATAATCAAGGAGAGTCATGACACCAACTACAGCGGACATCCTGGTACCGAGCACACGTACTTGACGTTACCACGACGCTGGTACTGGTCCAAGATGCTCAAGTCGATCCAAACGCTCATTGCTGACTGCGATCCATGTCGACGAAACAAGCCAAGGCTGACAAAGCCTCCTGGTTTACTCGAACCATTATGTATTCCCGATGAACGCTGGAGATCGATCTCCATGGACTTAATAACGGATTTGCCTAGAACGAAGCGTGAAGCTGATTCGATTTGGGTCGTCGTCGACCGACTGACCAAGAGATGCCACTTTGTGCCGACAACGAAGAAGGTAACAGCCGAAGGCGTTGCCCGTCTCTTCATCGACAACATTTGGAAACTTCACGGTATGCCGACGATTATTGTATCCAACCAAGATAGGAAATTCGTGTCTGCGTTTTGGCAACACGTCTTCAAGGCTTTCGGCACGACACTCAGCATGACAGTGGCACACCGGGCCCAAGGCGACGGACAAACTGAGCGAATGAATCGAACGCTCGAAGAGTATCTTCGATGCTCCGTCAGTCCACGTCAAGACGACTAGGACATTCACTTAGCGAACGCTGAGTTTGCCGTCAACTCAACGGTGAACTCCAGTACCAAGCTTGCACCGTTCGAAGCGGATCTAGGGTATATCCCGTTGAATCCGCTACAGCTTGCAGCGGAGCAACTCGATGCGGTTGCAAAGAGTCGTCGAGGCACTGAGTTTCACGAGCGCCAAGCAGCTATTATTTTTAGCTGCCGTGAAACACTTGCTCAAACGCAAGAGCGAATGCGTGATGTCTACGACAAGAGCCGACAAGAACAAGTCTTTGAGGTTGGCGACCGTGTGTACTTAAGCACCAAACACTTGGACCCCAAGCACACCGGTCTGCCAGCATCCACTAAGCTCGGTCCGAAGTGGATTGGACCTTACTCTGTTGTGCGGAAGATACACAGCCATGCTTACGAACTCAACATTCAAGCTGGCAACAAGCTTCACCCAGTATTCAATACGGGTTCGCTGGAGCCGTACAACGCCGCCACGCTTGTCACGGCCCAACGAGGTTGTACTGGCGGATGGAAGTATCGGCCAGATCGTCAAACGCTTGGTGAAGAAGAGGACACACAAGCGACGAACCCAATTCCTTGTGGAGTGGGTGGGAGAAGAGAAGCAGACCTGGAAACCGGTTGAAAACTTGTCACAAGTCCCAGATCTAATCGTAGGGTTTGCGACTGCAAGGCACAAGAAACGAAAGAGAAAATGAAGTAAAATCAATTTAACAAAGGCCTACATGTATTCCCGTACTACATTCCCTCCAAGTTGAAGCTACTGCTGCATCAAGCGACTCTTCCGGTTACGCGCCGTCTTCGAAGTGGGTTTGCGGTGGCGACACACGTACCAAAGTTGAAGCTGAACACGACTAATCCACTTTCCACTCTCAATCCAAAGGTAGTTTGAGAGAGGAGACACTTCCATCGGTGGATCGTGGTCAGCCGAGTACCCACCAAGCACGACCAGGCGAGCATTGGGACCAGTCTTCACCACGACGAAACAGTGACCGATGTCATCCTGGCCCGCGCTCACCCGGAACCAAGGCTTCAAAAAAGTGTTTCAGAGTCGCAACACTCCCGATGGATTCATGAAGAATATTGGGAAGCATGATGCCTTAGTCCAGCGAAACACTTTGGTGCTGAAGCGTTTTCCAGAACTCCGTGACGTCTTCGCGAGATACGCCAAACGCAATCGCCTCGGGACGAGTTTTCACATACTCATCTCACATCTCCATGGTAACCAGATTGGGCCGACCAAGATGGTACAGTGCGCAGCGGAACGCATCCATGAAACACGTACCAGCTTCGGAAGCACTAGCACAAACGTCGTACCACCCCACTCGTCGACATTTTGCATCATGTACCGCGTCGATTCCTTGTCCAGCAACTCCATCCAGACCCAGCTCATCTGCAGCGGACGACCTTTCCACTGAACAAGATAGCAGCGGTGCGGAGATTTCCCTTCGACATCAAGCAAGCGTGTAATTCCTGCCGAGTTCGGATAATCCCAAGGAGCATCCGGATTATAGTGGTTGCGATGGTTCGTGGTTGGATGTCTCTCCGGAGCTTTGGGAAGCGAAAAGGGATGCCGGTCCGACGTCTCATCGCCACGACGAAGCCGAGCGCGCTTAGTCCGTCGGGTGTCCTCCTCATCTCCGTCGCTAAACAATCCCACCTCTTGAAGAGGAACATCCTCAGCTGCAACGCTATCATCACTAGCATCATCGGCCGCAACATAACCACCAACGTCATCTCCACACAACCCTTCAAACGTGACCTCGTAGATGATTTGCTAGAGCACGATGGGCGGCAACGACGCAGAGGCGCCGTAAGGCGTAGCCGAAGAGGAGCCAACAGGAGACGCAGACGAACGGGGAGGCACAAGACTTGAGCCAGGAGCTTCGGCAGCCGCGTCGCTTGGGAATGGAGCAACAGGAGCCCGTACAGGCGACAAGGGGGCAACAGGAGCCCATACAGGCGACGAGGAAACAACAGGAGCCCGTACAGGCGACGAGGGAGCAATAGACGACCGTACAGGTGACGGCGGAGTTACAGCACCAGCAGGAGCATCGACCATGGCAGCTGGAACTGCAGCAGGAGCAGGCGGCGTCGGCGAGCGAGGCGAGGGAGCGGCGGAAGGCGAGCTAGTAGCGGCAGCAGCAGACGCAGTAAGCACAGCCATCCCCCAGGACGGACTTATCCAAGCCCCAAGTAAACAGGCCCGCACAAGGCAGGCGTGGGTAAACGCGGGGTCGGACTAATCCGACGGGGAACGGCACCTCTGGCCTTCAGCGCAATTTCGGGAATGGCAAGACTGAGGGGACGCGCACGCCAGAGGGAGGGTGAGTGTATCAGATATGATAGGTGTAGAGTTGTAGCCAATCAGAGGCAGGCTCCCTTTAACATAGATTCAGTATGTAATACAGAAAGGCAGATTTAGGGCGGCCGTGGAACCTTCTAGAAGGTTCCATCCGCCTGAACTGCGGGGGCGGCACTTCTCGTTTCGCGCGCCCTCCCCCAAGCTAGCGTTTCCTGAAATACTGGTAGCACTTGTTGGTCCCAGCAACCTGACCAGAAGGAGCCCATGCCAACAATCGCCCAGCTACGCGCCGAGATCGATCGGCTGAACCAAGCGATGACTGACCGCACGAAAGTGCCGAGCCATCTGCCCAAGCTCACGGGCAAGAGGGGGGAAGACGTCCGCCAATGGCTGTTCCAGATTAAGAACGCCTGTCGCATCACCAACATTCCAATTGAAAACACGAGCGCGCGTCTTCCTGTAATCGCAGGATCGGCAATGGAAAAACCGGCGTCCGGATGGTTCCTGCACTGGTCGTCGACAGCTCGAGCGGAGGAGCACACGTAGGGGATTTTCCGTGAGCATGTGCTCCAACACTTCGAAGCGTCGAATTGCCAGTCTGTCCTGCGCGAGAAGCTTCAACGCCTCAAGCAGACAACGGGACATCGAGATCTATAATGGCGAGTATCCAGCCCTTGATCTTCAGAGTTGAAGGAATGAGCGGGCTTGGACCAAGTACTATACTACGCGAACGGTCTCAAGCCGCGCACGCGTAGCTATGTCAAGCTCGAGAGCCCAGAGACCCTGAGCGACGCAATGGACCTTGCGTCAAGTATGAGGTGACACACTTCGTCGACGATCGCGCGAACGTCACACTCGCTCAATGACAAGCGGAAGCCGTCCACTGAGCACGCGCCGAGTCATGACAAGTCGCTCAAGGGAAAAACGTTTCGTGGTAAAGGGCGTTTCAAGGCGAAGACTAGCTCGAAGCGAGCCGAAAGTCGTACCTGTTTCCACTGCAAGAAACCTGGCCACATCAAGACCAACTGCTTCCTTTGGAAGAAGGAGCAAAAGAAGCAGGGAAACGGGCAGCCACGTCAGTGAATGAGGGTCCTGTCGTGGAAGAGAACGTAGCCGGATCAGTTAAGATTGAGAATGTCAGCCTTAACGTTCTGAGCGAAAACCCTCTCGTCTACAAGTCGCGTCCACTGTTCTCCGTAGAGGGGGAAATGATCGTTAGTGGCGCGACCATTTCGACCCAAAGGATGCTGTTGGACTGTGGAGCAACCACAATCTACGTGTCCAGACAGTGGGTCGAGAAACATCGACTCAAGACCACGAAGTTCATGGGTAAGAACATTCGTGTAAAACTTGGAGACAACCAGATTGTCGAGACGGAACTGGAGGTACTTCCCCTCGAAATCCTGGTGTCTGGGTTGGGCGAGGCATACAAGTGTATCGCTGTCGTCTACGCCATACCCGATGAATATGACTGCATCCTTGGAATCCCATTCTTCGAGGATGTGCAGCCGCAGATCGACTGGAGAGGTCGATGTATCGAAGGAACGCAAGTGAAGACTCTGCATTGGAAGCGAACAGGAGAAACCAGTGGACCGATCGAGGAAGGCGGACCGGTGATTGCCTCCGGGCTTCGGAGATCTGTCGAGGCGAAAGGCCTATCGGCGAAAAGACCCGATTCCTGTCGAGGTGCCGCGCTGGAAACGGATGTGAAGTCCGCGGCTGAAACTGTTTGCGACGCAACGCAGAAAGAGAGCCCAAGAGTTGTTTGCGAGCAACCAGGAGACGCGTCAGCCGGCAAGGGTTCGGCGGTGAAGGACAAGTTGGAATTGTCGAAACGCGGCGGTACTGTACGAGAGGCTGGAGATAGCAGCAGTACTGCGGGGAAGAGACACTGTCGTGGAAAATATGTTCACGATGGGTGTCGTTGACGAGGCTGGTGTCCAGACAAAGTTCATCACTCGCAAGAAACTACGAAAGTTCCTGAGAATCAAGACCAAGTCGATCGATGAACTTGACTTTATGTTGGTTCTGACGAACGTGACGATCAAGCAAGTTGCTCGCTCACTGCAACGGCAAGATCAACCCGACAACGTCGGAAGTGCGAAAGCACAACGGTATCTGGATACGGACTGGGATAGCTTCAAGGGGAATCCCGCGTACCAGTTACTCATGGAGTACATGGACAATGTGTTCCGTCTTGAGCTCCCAGAAAGTTTACCCGAGAAACGCGAGATTGAGCATAGGATTGACGTGGAGGATCCGAATCTTGCAATGTATCGGCAACAATGGCGTCAATCGCCAGAGCAGCAACGCGAGATTGTGCGTTGGGTGGTAGAAATGGTGAAGAAGAAGCTCATTCGTCCGAGCATCAGCCCACATGCTGCTCCAACCTTCTGTGTACGAAAACCAGTTGGCTGGTGAATCGTACACAGCTACCGGTACTTGAACTCCAACACTGTACGCCAAAGTATCCCAATGATGAGGAAGGAGGATATCCTTGACGCGATGTCTGGAGCGTACTGGTTTTCCACAATGGATTTGATGTCCGCGTACTATCAAGTACGTATGCGTGAAGAGGATATCATTTCAAGCGCCAAACGGACTCTGGGAGTATCTTGTTCTGCCCACGGTAGTCTGTAATGCACCAGCGACGATGCATCGTTTAACGTCAAAGCTGTTCCGAGGTTTGGAAAACACCAAGTCGTGTTATGATGACATCTATGTTTTCACGAGGTCTCAGAGCATCGACGACCACTTAAAGGCGTTGCGCAAGACATTACATATCCTGGGTGACAGCAAGCTGTACGTCAAGCTTGCCAAGTGTGTCTTCTGTGCCGACGAGATTCCGTGTCTCGGGGACTTCGTAGGACGCAACGGTGTACGGATGGATTCGGACAAGGTACAAACCATCAAGGACTGGCCAGTACCACGAACACAAGAGGAACTTTACAGCTTCCATGGGTTGACTGGCTACGTCCAGCGATTTTGTCCAGACTACGCAGCATTTACTGCAACAATGTTCACTCTCTTGAAGAAGAAGAACAAGAGGAACGCGAAGATCCAATTCAATGATGAGCAGTTGAAGAATTTCAAGGAGCTGAAGAGGCGACTGTGTAATCCTCCAGTGTTGCACCTCCCTAACTTCAGCCAGTCCATGCATCTGCGCACTGATGCGAGCAAATTCGCTGTTGGTGGAGTATTATTCCAAGTCGTAGACGGGGTTGAGCGACCCATTGCCCATACCAGTCGAAAGATGAAATCAGCGGAGCTCAACTATCCAACACAGCAGCAGGGGCTATTTGCTATCGTACACGCGCTAGCAGCTTTTCGAATTTACTGCTTGGACAAACCACCGATCGTCGAGCCGGATCACAAAAGTCTCGAAGGGTTGTTCACACAGAAGATGGCGAACCGCCGATTGGCTAGGTGGTACGACATTCTAGCTGAGTACCAACCCACGTTCACGTATCTTCCAGGTGCGAAGAACGGCATCGCGGATGCATTGAGTCGCAGACCTGACTTGCAGCCAGATACAAAGTATTTCCATGACCTGAGTGTGTCCAGCTTCAACGACACTTCCTTTAGTCTTGCTCTTAGTCAAGTGTCTACAGATTCAGAGCTGCTGAAGAGGATCAAGGGTGCTTATGTCAAAGATCGAGATGTCCAGACCATCCGGGCAGCAATCCAGCGACGTACAAGCACCTCAAAGTCGAAGGAAAAACACCAGCACCACAAGCTATACCGATACTATTCGGAGGCAAACGGCTTGCTGTGGTACCAGTCTCCGGTGGATGATTATCCTCGAATCGCTGTTCCCAACGATGTGAAGTTGAGACAATCGATAATCAAGGAGAGTCATGACACCAACTACAGTGGCCATCCTGGTGCCGAGCGAACGTACTTGACGTTAGCACGACGCTGGTACTGGTCCAAGATGCTCAAGTCGATCCAAACGCTCATTGCTGACTGCGAACCATGTCGACGAACAAGCCAAGGCTGACAAAGCCTCCTGGTTTACTCGAACCATTATGTATTCCCGATGAACGCTGGAGATCGATCTCCATGGACTTAATAACGGATTTGCCTAGAACGAAGCGTGAAGCTGATTCGATTTGGGTCGTCGTCGACCGACTGACCAAGAGATGCCACTTTGTGCCGACAACGAAGAAGGTAACAGCCGAAGGCGTTGCCCGTCTCTTCATCGACAACATTTGGAAACTTCACGGTATGCCGACGATTATTGTATCCAACCAAGATAGGAAATTCGTGTCTGCGTTTTGGCAACACGTCTTCAAGGCTTTCGGCACGACACTCAGCATGACAGTGGCACACCGGGCCCAAGGCGACGGACAAACTGAGCGAATGAATCGAACGCTCGAAGAGTATCTTCGATGCTCCGTCAGTCCACGTCAAGACGACTGGGACATTCACTTAGCGAACGCTGGGTTTGCCGTCAACTCAGCGGTGAACTCCAGTACCAAGCTTGCACCGTTCGAAGCGGATCTAGGGTATATCCCGTTGAATCCGCTACAGCTTGCAGCGGAGCAACTCGATGCGGTTGCAAAGAGTCGTCGAGGCACTGAGTTTCACGAGCGCCAAGCAGCTATTCTTTTTAGCTGCCGTGAAACACTTGCTCAAACGCAAGAGCGAATGCGTGATGTCTACGACAAGAACCGACAAGAACAAGTCTTTGAGGTTGGCGACCGTGTGTATTTAAGCACCAAACACTTGGTCCCCAAGCACACCGGTCTGCCGGCATCCACTAAGCTCGGTCCGAAGTGGATTGGACCTTACTCTGTTGTGCGGAAGATACACAGCCATGCTTACGAACTCAACATTCAAGCTGGCAACAAGCTTCATCCAGTATTCAATACGGGTTCGCTGGAGCCGTACAACGCCGCCACGCTTGTCACGGCCCAACGAGGTTGTACTGGCGGATGGAAGTATCGGCCAGATCGTCAAACGCTTGGTGAAGAAGAGGACACACAAGCGACGAACCCAATTCCTTGTGGAGTGGGTGGGAGAAGAGAAGCAGACCTGGAAACCGGTTGAAAACTTGTCACAAGTCCCAGATCTAATCGTAGGGTATGCGACTGCACGGCGCAAGAAACGAAAGAGAAAATGAAGTAAAATCAATTTAACAAAGGCCTACATGTATTCCCGTACTACATCCCCTCCAAGTTGAAGCTACTGCTGCATCAAGCGACTCTTCCGGTTACGCGCCGTCTTCGAAGTGGGTTTGCCGTGGCGACACACGTACCAAAGTTGAAGCTGAACACGACTAATCCACTTTCCACTCTCAATCCAAAGGTAGTTTGAGAGAGGAGACACTTCCATCGGTGGATCGTGGTCAGCCGAGTACCCACCAAGCACGACCAGGCGAGCATTGGGACCAGTCTTCACCACGACGAAACAGTGACCGATGTCATCCTGGCCCGCGCTCACCCGGAACCAAGGCTTCAAAAAAGTGTTTCAGAGTCGCAACACTCCCGATGGATTCATGAAGAATATTGGGAAGCATGATGCCTTAGTCCAGCGAAACACTTTGGTGCTGAAGCGTTTTCCAGAACTCCGTGACGTCTTCGCGAGATACGCCAAACGCAATCGCCTCGGGACGAGTTTTCACATACTCATCCCACATCTCCATGGTAACCAGATTGGGCCGACCAAGATGGTACAGTGCGCAGCGGAACGCATCCATGAAACACGTACCAGCTTCGGAAGCACTAGCACAAACGTCGTACCACCCCACTCGTCGCCATTTTGCATCATGTACCGCGTCGATTCCTTGTCCAGCGACTCCATCCAGACTGTACTTGCTGATAGAAAAATGCTGTCGATATACAGTGGGGGGGGACTCGCTGGGCCGGGTGTCTCGCTGAAGTTGACTGACTGAACTCGTGCAAGCGCCGTGGATTGCACGGTTTCGACTTGCTCATCTTTGGAAATGATAGTTTTCTTTTCTTGGGCTTTTCTCGGATGCAGCAGGGTCGCGCACAACCAAGAACATACCCGTTAAACGAACCTGCAGCAAAATATTCGCTATTTCTTCAGGAATTATCGTTTTAACAACCTCATCAAATCGGCCCACTGTCACTTTCCAGTGAAGAAAAGAATTCGCGTCCGCCAATAGTGACGGGGTTCGTCACTGACAAATCGGAACAATGAATACGCACTCAGCCATTGGAGCTGGGGACGCCGAACACAAATATCCATAACTACCGGTAGTGACAGTAGTGCGCCTTCACTGAAAATCAGATCGATCGTTTCCTGCGAGAAGGAATCTTCACTGTGAGCCCGCGCTTCTCGGAATTTATTGAAGCTCCTTCGAACGATAAAAATATCGTTTAGGAGCAATGCTGGAGTAATAATGAATGCAAACCCACGACAAAAAACACTCGAGCACCATTATTTTTTTCCTGTCCTTAGCGAGCGTTGATTATGACCAATAGCAGCGCTTTATTTAAAACAGATGGCTGTGCGTTAATGTGAGCTTTAAATACTTGTAGGAGGGGCTGATAAGGCAATAGGAAGAGCGACAGCGTACAAATAGGTAGAGCTGTTCGACCGAAATGTTATTAGCAGCCCTCAGCGGTGGGCCACTTTGGAGGTAGTGGAGACAGGTCATTTACAAACGGAATACATGTATTTAACTGGATCAGCTAAGGGCTATTTTTACTTTTAGCAATAACTATGAGATGTGCTAGTAATCTTACCCGTAAACGTCGAGCAGGGGCGTTCGCTTAGGACAGGGGCGATGCGGTACGTGGTGTGGAATTGATGACCTGGTTAATTTTTGGTACATTCGTGGGCGTTTGGCAAGCACAAAAACACTATATATAGCAGTGGCATTTAAGGTTGAAGAAAAAATTAGCATGGCGACTGCAGCAAGATCGGCGGCATCAATGCGTTCGTGGGGATCCGCTTGCTTTCGTTAAGCGATGGACTGGGCTGATGTTAACTTACGCACTAGCTTCTGCGCGTAAGAAGGTGTTTCGCTCGACCGCAGGACTGACAATAGATCAGCAGCTTCAAATGACCGCACAGTTGCCAGGATCAAGGTGACGATGTCCTCAAGGTAAATCCATCGACGTACTATCTTAACTCAACATGCCTAACACATTTTGTACTCAATAGACCATTCGTCAAATGAAAAAAACGTCAAAGAACCAGAAGCAGACAACGAAAACAAACACTCTAAAGGTGCGACAAATAACGAACAGAACAGAAGAAATGTCATTTATTAACGCACAATATTACGCAGTTCGAATGGCTTCAGGAACACAGCCACCTGAAAAAGTTAGAAGAGGTGTGGGAGGAACTGTACTTGCCGTGTAGTTTGACTTGTATTTAACAAAGCTCGATGCTACAGAACTGCTCCAAGGATCTCGAATCGTTGCTGCTGCGCATGTACAATGAGGCGAGTACAGCACGAGAGTCAAGCACAAATAACGTTATTACGCCCCGTTCTGGTGGTGATAACCAACGGGACGTCGACCATGACAGTGGCAAAAGTCCCGTGTCTGCGTCCATATCTACCAGCACAATTTACGCTGCGGAATTGGAAGACCTCATTCGGACAGAACAACTCAACCGCGTTGCGTTACTCAACCAAGTGGCATCAGAACGGGAGCAGGTACAACGCTGTCTCCATTGTTGACAAGATAATACCGGGGTTGTTCCTGACCTGTATGATTAACTACTGTAGAGAGCAGCTTTAAAGCAGTTCCTGTCCGCTTTTACTCAAGAACACGGTAACAACTGCCTCTCTGAGGAGAAACCCCGGAGCTTATCGAAGGAAATGCAGGTATTGCCGAGCTTGGGCCTCCGGTTTAGTAAATTCTCATTTATTGTAACGTTATTATAGGTCAATGTACGCCAGCTGATCTACGACGCTGTCATCGGGCGTCAAATGATTGAAGCTACGTTGGAAGAAAAAGTACAGTCGTGCGAGCGAGAGTTCGATGCTTGCTATCGTAAGGTATTAGATACCCTACGGAGCGGTGCCTCAGTAGTAAGTGGAGATAAACAGCAGAGTCAAGAGCAGAGAATCGCTGCAATGCTCGACGCAGCAGGAGCGAACGAGTGCGCTGACGAGATGCTGAGACTTGAGATATACCAAGCATTTCAAAAGGTTTTCGACCAGCTTGAACAAGATCTTGCAGAAGACGAGAGAGAATTCGTCAGCGCTGCATCTGCTAGTGACGCAGCTGGTAACATTGAAGCTGCATCGTCCAGAAGTGGTGGGTGGAATGAAGCAGAGGAAGAGCTATTTCTCACCGTTCTTCGCAGCTATGAGAAGAAACAAGGAGCTGGTAAAAATAGTTTATTATTGTACGATCAACTCGCGTTAGTACTGCCCACTGTCCCTCTCTTGGAGATAAAGAAACACGTGAAATTCCATCAGCATCTTCGCTTCTTTCAAGAGAAACGGAAGGATCGACAACGGGCATTTAAACGGAAAGTGGACGAGCTTCAGAGTAAAGCCAGTTGCAGATTTCGTTTATCTGCTGAGCAAGAGAAAGAGCGAGTACGGAGGCTGCAAGAGCTGAGTGAGATGCAGCAGCAATGCGAACAACGGCACCAACAGGTTTCTCAGTGGCGCGAGACGAAAGAAGCCAAAGAACGGATAGAACGACAGCAACGGGAGATTGAACAATTACTAGAAACTCAGAGACAGCGTGAGGGAGAAGTGCAATGGCAACGAAGACATGATCAACAGAAGTATGCTGTCGACGAGTATAAAAAAGGGAAAATACTGCAGAAAATAGCCGAGGAGAACCGTACGATGGAAGAAGAGCAACGACGAGAACGAGAACGAGCGCTTCAAAGTGTCGTTAATGCTGAAAGAGTGCAGTACCGACACGACGAACTCCAGGTTCGTATGGGTTGTATTATTTTTTTTTAGTACTTGAAAAAGTTTTATACTCATTTGGATTGTTGTAGCGCAAAATCGACGAGTTGAAACATCAAGAACTTGATCAAGCTCGTTTGGAAGAACAGCGATTGGCCAGGCTGAACGAGTTGAAGGAGACAACACCTTACGCTCAGATCGTCGCCAACATAACAGTACGAATATTTGAAAAAGTATTTTTTTTACTGTTATCGCATATATTTTTTCTTTGTGTCACTGTAGCCAGACCCGGAACGCACTCGACAGGAGACTGCTGCCTTCCGTGCTAACGTCGAAGCTACCCAGGAAGGTCTTCCAATTACTGTACGAAGTTGGCCTTCCCCTTTTCGTCGCTAGTGTACTCATCTTTGTTACTGTAATAGGAAACGGGATTGTTTCCGAGTCATGGATACGACTGTGAGACGCTATTCAAGAACGCAAGATTCAAACTGGGCATTGCTCTACGGGTATGTTATTGCTACATTGTAGACCTTGGATGTCGCTGCTTACTCTTTTTTTTTTTAAAGAATGCTGGGCTAAACTCGAGTGAGTATGCGCGTCAAGCACTAGCAAATGTCAAGGTCTGCAACGTAGGAGCGTACAGAAATCACGTTGCCGAACCTACCAAGCTTTGGTAATAACCTCTAAGTTAAAAAAAAAACTTTTTATTTAAAAAAAAACAAATGTTTAAGCGACGAATTGTAAGGCACCTAAATCATAAAATAGGTTCGATCCAGTAGCCAGTTGCGTGTTAAATTTGTGCAAACTTTTCATCGCTCGTTTTCGCAGTCCGAATTGTTCCTGCGCCGTCGTTTGGATCATATTTTCCACTTGTTGCAGTCTCGAAGCCAGCTCCGCCTTTGACAGCGCGGCATTCTGCGCTTGTATCGACTGCGACGCTGCAGCTTGTCGTCTGTGCGTTCGATTCATCCACTTGACACAATTCATCTGAAGTCGACGCGTGCGTTTGTCTGCATGAGAAGAGGCTTTGACACTCTGCATCGCCTCTTTAAGCTGAGATCGTTCCCTTTTTAAGTCTTGCAAAGAGCTCATCGCTTGAGCAAAGCGCGTATTACTAAAACTAAATCTTCCAAGAGTCTGGAAAATAATGTAACAATAAGTGAGATGTTACCAACCATTACCAGCTAATTGTTACATAAGTTACCAAATGCGTGTCTCGACTCCAAAGTCTCCAGTCGAATGTGTCATACATTCCCGATAGTTTGTCCTCGTCACTTGGACGGTTTATTATCTTTTGACAGTGTCCCTCCTCTCGTGTCAAGAGATTGCGACTCGCATTGTGGCGTTGCAACCGGCAGCTCAACACGCCTGTGTCGGTGTCCAGCGCTTCCTGGCCTTTGGACAGCAGTGTGCGAGCGCGTTTCTGCCATATTGGGCCTAAACAAACTCCCTGTTCAGCGTTACGAGCCACACACGCCACTCGACAAAGCTCCTGTACGTCCATGAACTCCCAAATGTGTTGTTTACATTCATCCGCGAGCTCCAGCAGCATGCTTGTCGCTTTCTTATCCTTCTATTGAATCCTAATATTTTTAGTAAATTTAGAATTTTTGTTTCAGAAAAAAAACTCTCAACATGGCTACTTTCAGTAATTTGTATGATAAAAGCGGCTCGAATTTCGCTTGTTGCGGAGGCTGTACCTTGTCTCAATACGAGGACGCTTACAATGGAGAATTTACGACGGGATCGCTCGTTCCATCAGCTGATAACGACCAGCAGCCGGCGTGTTTGGTGACATTCCCGTATGATCCTGCACTGAAAGAACAAGTTGGTGAACGACGTGTAAGAAGAGATCGACCAATAGGCGCCAGCTATCCGATCGACAATTACTATGTACAACTATCTATGCTGCGAATAAGGCGGAGCTTGCCGTTCTCAAAACGAAGACTCATACGGGAAATGTCAATGTACAAAACCATGGGGAGACACTGGCAATATTTCAGAAAACGCTAGCTTGGGGGAGGGCGCGCGAAACGAGAAGTGCCGCCCCCGCAGTTCAGGCGGATAAAACCTTCTAGAAGGTTCCACGGCCGCCCTACATCCGCCTTTCTGTATTACATACTGAATCTATGTTAAGCTGAGCCTGCCTCTGATTGGCTACAACTCTACACCTATCATATCTGATACACTCACCCTCCCTCTGGCGTGCGCGTCCCCTCAGTCTTGCCATTCCCGAAATTGCGCTGAAGGCCAGAGGTGCCGTTCCCCGTCGAATTAGTCCGACCCCGCGTTTACCCACGCCTGCCTGGTGCGGGCTTGTTTACTTGGGGCTTAGATAGGTCCGTCCTGGGGGATGGCTGTGCCTACTGCGTCTGCTGCTGCCGCTACTAGCTCGCCTTCCGCCGCTTCCTCGCCTCGCTCGCCGACGCCGCCTGCTCCTGCTGCAGTTCCAGCTGCCATGGTCAATGCTCCTGCTGGTGCTGTAACCCCGCCGTCACCCGTACGGTCGTCTATTGCTCCCTCGTCGCCTGTACGGGCTCCTGTTGTTTCCTCGTCGCCTGTATGGGCTCCTGTTGCCCTCTTGTCGCCTGTACGGGCTCCTGTTGCTCCATTCCCAAGCGACGCGGCTGCCGAAGCTCCTGGCTCAAGTCTTGTGCCTCCCCGTTCGTCTACGTCTCCTGTTGGCTCCTCTTCGGCTACGCCTCACGACGTCTCTGCGTCGTTGCCGCCCATCGTGCTCTAGCAAATCATCTACGAGGTCACGATCGAAGGGTTGTGTGGAGATGACGTTGGTGGTTATGTTGCGGCCGATGATGCTAGTGATGATAGCGTTGCAGCTGAGGATGTTCCTCTTCAAGAGGTTGGATTGTTTAGCGACGAAGATGAGGAGGACACCCAACGGCCGAAGCGCGCTCGGCTTCGTCGTGGCGATGAGACGTCGGACCGGCATCCCTTTTTGCTTCCCAAAGCTCCGGAGAGACATCCAACCACGAACCATCGCAACCACTATAATCCGGATGCTCCTTGGGATTATGCGATCTCGGCTGGAATTACACGCTTGCTTGATGTCGAAGGGGAATCACCGCACCGCTGCTATCTTGTTCAGTGGAAAGGTCGTCCGATGCAGATGGCGATGCGATAATCGCATTGATCAATGGCATTTTGAAAAGAAGGTTAGAATTTATCCCGACTGGGTCAACAAATCAATTTATCCTACCCGATTGTCGCCCCCCCCCCCCCGAATCCGGGCGGTGTATAATGTGTCTCAACACGTATATCCGTGGCAGCCACAAATCAAAACCAACGGTCCGAGCGGGGGAGAATTATGGACCTACAAGAGCGCGTTACAAATAAGTGCCCTCTGGCTGTGTGTGATGTCGAAGATAGTCGTTGCGTCGGATGTCTCCCAAGACGATGTCTGGCAGTCAGCCCCGCCTTCGAAGCCTTTGATGAAGGCCAATCAATCTACGAAGAGGGGGGGGGGCAACAGAGGGTGCGAGTAGCGGAGAAGCGCTGGAGTCAACTAGCAGCGAGAGCAGAAGGCCGTATAATGTGGTCGCCCTTCGCCGCGGCAGATGCATTTTTTTCTGGGGAGGCCTTCGAGTTCTACATGCCTGCATACGAGGCCCAGATATGCCAGGTACAATAGCCAAACGATTTGGTATATTCGAATTGTATCTTTTATTGGCTCATGCATCTGCAAAATGCACTATGTGGTGCCTTTATCCGTGCTTTAGGCGTTTAAGTCTCGTTCCAATACTACAGCGACTGAGCGCAAAGCTCGAATTGACAAGAAACAGTCGAAGGCGGTCAAGATCCCTCACAGCTATATTCAGTATAACATAGAGTTTGCTGCACGCACCACGGCAAGTACAAGTCCCAAGCTTCGATCAAACGGCCAGAGCAGGAGGTTCGTGCGAAGGGAAGCTTTGGTGCAGGTATGGCCAGGCCCAGTCAGGTCCTGATGGGTTCAGTTGGGTTCAAGGACCCAGTCATATCTAGTCGGATTCTTATCGGGACCGGTCGGACTCAGTCTGAGTTGCTTTATTATCTGTTGATATGACGTCACTGATCTGTTGTATTTGCAGATAAACGCTTGTGGCCAGGTCGTTGACGAAGACGTTTGCAATCATAATCACGAAGTGCCAAATGGAGCACAACCGCCGCCTTTCTGCTCATTCATTTCGCGTACACTCGTCTAGTCGTCTGGAACTAGACGATGCTGCCTTGCAAACAGCTGATGTTCTGAGAAAAGCTGTTGAAAAAAAAACCAGCATCATAAAATATATCACTAAGCACTCAAATTGCAACCCAACCTCCCTAGACGAACAAAATCTTGTCAGGAAGCAAAAGACGCGCGAGGCCAAAGAAGGACCAAGTAACAGTGACAAACGTTTGAAGAAATGGATGAGGCAATTTGGCGATCAGCCTGCAAATGCTGGACGGATGTTTCTTGACGACATGAGCCAAATGGTAATCGAATTAATCTTCGTCTCGCTCACTTTGAAATACAAATTAACAGTTTCGTTGTTGTGTGCTCAAAATTTAGAAAGTTGCAGCCTGTATCACGATGCTGAAGTTCGCTCCTTTGTGGATTACCTTAAGCGAAATTGGGATAATGTCGTACCTTGTGGTGTGCCCATAGACGACAGAATTAATCGACGCTAGAAAACGGTGGGCGAAACGAGAGCCAAGACCAAGTGGGATACATTTTGGCGCTACTTCAAAAACATCTGGATGAGCAGCTACGGTCTTGATCCCTGGAACGTCATCAGCATGCAGGCGGCGGGGATTGATCTAACCAACCAGACGAACAATCCTTTAGAACGCTACATTCGTACGCTCAGGGATTGCTCTCGGTTACGCACCAAGTCTCCTTGCTTTCGTAGAAACAGGGAAAGGTAGATGTGTGTCACGTGATCTGTAGACGAACGGAGCTCGGAAGAGGACTTATGCTCGAAGCGGTGAAATGAAGACTGAATTCGAAATTAATGAAGTGAAATGTGTGCTACGAGCTACGTCCGTTACCTAGGCTGCAGAGGGAGATTAGTTGCCGTGATTGTGCACGTTCGCAGGTCGTTGCAAAACGGACGCTGCTGCTATAGGCTTCACGCCTGCGAGCTGAACTGGCATCGTCACAGTTCCTCCCGTAGACGCGCAGTAGCGCGAGTTTGTGAAAGTGTGTTAATATATCGACGAATAAGACTAATGACTTGCCGCAGGTTGTCCAGTGGTTCCCACGATGGTTTTACAGTCGAGTCCTGCCACTGCACAAGGTATTCTGTTTTAGCCTTGCGCTTCCTGTGCTTGTGATTGATTTCACTAGGTGTCCAATTGAGCCATCCGCAGTAATTAACGGCTGGATTCGATTGATACGGCTTGTAGATGGATCGAAATGGTACGGACGTAGCAAGGAGACATGAAATTCAGGAAATAATCGAATGCCCGGCGGTAATTCGAGTTTGTAGCGGTCGGGGCCTGTTATATCTATCACGCGATAAGGACCGATAAATCTTGCAGCAAATTTCGAGCTCCGTCCGTGCCGAGATGGTCTATATCCAGATTGCGAGTATTGAGGAGCACGTCGTCGCCAACCTTGTAAGCTGCGTGTGGTCGATTCTTGTCGTGCTTTTTCTGCCAATTTGTCTGAGCTGCTGCGATAGCGTCGCGTGCTTAACCCAGAATTGCCTGCTGGTGTTCAATAAATGTTGACGCTGGGCGTTGAGGCGGAGTTGACGTAGGAATAATGCAATCGGCCACCGAGTGAGGTTCGTAACCTAAGTCTGCCATGAATGGAGACATTCCAATTGACTCGTGGTTTCTTGAATTATAGGCGAATTCTGCCAGAGGAAGGAGCTCGTCCCAATTATTGTGATGTGGGTCAATAAAGTGCCGAAGATATTCCGCCAGAACCTTGTTCGTGACTTCGGACTGTCCATCTGTGAACGGCTTGAACGCCGTACTGATGTGAAGTGCTGTGCCCTGTATTTCCATGATATGTTTTCAAAGTTTAGACGTACATTTTGAGTCTCGATCGGAGGTAATGAAGTTAGGAAGGCCATGGAGACGTTGGTAAAATCGGAAAATAGTGTGGCTGTCTTTTTCGCGGTCGCGTTCGACGTGGTTGGTAGAAAGTGTGCTCACTTAGTGAGCCGGTCCACTATAACACGAATCGCATCAAACTTGCTGTTTGTCCGAGGTAATTGCGTCATAAAATCCATGCTGATGTCTTTCCAACGTTGTTCTGGGATCTCTAGGGGATGCAGATGTCCTGTTGGCTTGCCGCGTATGTCCTTATTTCTTTGGCACATCTCGTGTGACGGGGTCACACAGCACCTTGCGCTAGAGGAAGTTATCTTCCGAGAGTATACAAACTCTCAGTGAACGGCAGTTCACAGGTCCCCTCTTTAATTAAAGAGAGCGAAGTGACCTAAATAAGGTAGATTGTAAACTGAGTATATTTATAGGTAGGTTAAGTTTGTGGTTAATACAAACTATCAGTTACCTATAGAAATGCAATGTCATTTAACCAATGGTTGGTTTTGAATGACCTTGGTACCTTGTACCAAATATCCCGGAGTATGACATGTCATACTCCTGAAGTGTGAAGTGTCACACTTCATGTAACCAGGGTACTCTTAGTGCTACGTACCCCGTTACATCTCGCAACTTTCGATGTACGCCCGAACGCTCTTTATCATACCCGGCCAATAATACTTGGTTGCAATGAGTAATTGTGTTTTCGCTTGTTCGGGATGACCGCGTGTAGGCGTGCTGTGTTCCTCATGTAAAATCAAATTTTGTAGCGTGTTATTCGCTGGTACACACAAGCGAGCTGGAGCACCAGGACGGATTCAGAAGTAGAGTAAACCCTTAGTCAGCTCAAAACGTTGAAACTTGCGTGGTCTTGTTGCTGTCTCCGTTAGCGAACGCCATATTGGGCCAAAATATTTGTCTGATTCATAAAGGCGACTGCATTCTGCCGTAATGTTCAGTAACGTTGAAGCTGATTGTGCAAATAGAGTTTCTGCTTCTGCCGGTTCTTGACCTGTAATAGACTTTATTGTGCTGAAAGACTACACGCTCGACTGGTACCGTCATTTCAGGTTGGATTTCGTGATAACGTGTCAGCTATAATGTTGGTAGATCCTGGAATCCACTTAAATTGGGGTTGAAAAAGAGCTAGCTCATTGAGCCACCGCGCAAGCCTTTGCGAACAAGTTTGCTGTTGTAAAATACCTTCGATAGTGCGGTGATCGGTATTAATGAAAAATGGACGACCGATTAAGTATACCTTCCACGCTCGCATCGCGTGGAGTGCTTCTAATAACTCTTTTTCTCGTGTTGGGTAAATAAGCTCAGCTCGTAGTTTTCTTCCGGTAAAAGCCACGACGCTCTCGTTACCTGCGTCGTCAAGCTGAAAAAGATAACCTCCAACTGCAAAATCGGAGGCATCCAGTTGACGTGGAAAGGTTTTGAAAAATCCGGGTGAACAAGAACAGGAAAAGACGCGAGTTTTACCTTAAGTCCTTCAAAGTATTGTCGTTCAATATCTCCAAACGTAATTGGGTCTCGTCGGTTTCCTTTTGTCAATTCTGTTAATGGTGCAATTAAATCACCAAATTCATCGCAAAATTTCATCACGTAGACGCAAGTGCCTAAGAACGACTGTAATTCTTGCTTGGTACGTGGTCTTGGTCAGTCTTGTATGACTATTATCTTGCTTGGGTCCATACGAATGCCGTCCTTGCCTACGAAATCCCCGAGGCAGGGTATCTCCGTAGCGCAAAAAGTGCACTTCTCAATTTTAGCGTAAAGTTGCTGTTCTGCACATCGAACTAAAACTTTTTCCAATGCAACAAGGTGGTCATTAATGGAGTCTGTGCAAGTGAAGACGATAAATCGTCAAAATATGTCTGACAGCACGATTGTAAATCAGAAAACACGAACTGCACAAGCCGATTGAATGATGACGGGGCTGCTAGAGATTCCCATCGGCGTAACCAGATACTCGAACAGTTCATCTGGAGTAGCAAATGCAGTGAAGGGTATAGATTCTTCGACCAATTTTACCTGGAAGAAGCCTCACAGTAAATCCATCGCAGAAAACAATCTACCCTTTGCCATAGATCGTAGAATCTCATCTTTCAATGAATCGGGTTTGCTGGTACCCGAATTTTTGTATTAGGTCCTCAGAAGTCGTGAGCTATTCTCCATTCTCCACTGCTCTTCTTTATGCAAAACGTTCGTGCACAGTATGGTGAGCTAGATGGGCGAATCATATTTGCTGCTAGCATTTCTCTAGTCCAGGCGTGAATCGCTTCTCGTTGCTCGGCGGAAAGTGGAAATTGCTTTCGATGAATAGGGAGGTCGTCAGTTAACTCGATTTTTGCATCCATACCAACCTTACGAGTAGGTGGCACGGATGGTAAATGCGATCTGAAGACTGTATCACGAAACTTATTGATGAGAGGGTACACGAGCTTTCCCCACGCTTGATCGGCTTTGGTCGGACCTTCACTGGGATTTATAAAGAAACAACATTTGTTGTCAGCCTTGCGAAGTAAACGACGAAGTTGACGAGGCCGAACCAACTTTGTGTTACCGGCGGAAGAGTGGTGTCCGTGCTTGTAGTAGTATTGAAATAGTGTTTCGTTGTCCGATTGGTCCGGCACCCTTCGTCTACCTCGGCGACGTCCAGCAGCACGTTAAGCGGGATGGACAGGGACGCATGGGTGAAATTTGATGCTTGAAGCCATTTTATCTCGAGAATTGACTGTCTTGCACTTCCAATCGATATCTGGGTTTGCGTCCACTAGCCATGGCATACCGAGGAGAATATCCTTTTCTTCGGGGATATCTAAAACGAAGGCTTTGGATGAGTATAAAAAAATCCTTTTAATTGGAAATTGATCTTTACTACTCGTCGCAGGATCACGGTAGTGTTGCCCCCGCCCAATCTGATGGTTAAAGGGTTTGAATACTCGTGCGTAGATAATTGCAGAGTTTCGACAAGTCGAGGTGACACCGCGTTAAATGAGGCGCCACTATCGATAAAAGCAGATACAGGGCGGTCACCTACGTGACCTTGCTGCTTTAGGAAGCCATAAATTTTGTTGTTGGTCGGCTGAACAATTGCTTGATCCGCGCTATTCTTGAAGTGGTGCAAAGCAGCGGGACGCCGATCGGTGGCTTGGCGCACAGTCGAATGGCAAGCGACTGTCGCGTCAGTCTCGGTGGGGCGCCAGCCCACCGAGACACTTAGTTTTTTTGTTGACCAGCATTGCTCGGCTGCCTATTCGGGCAAGCCGGAGCGATGTGGCCCACGACACCACATGAGTGGTAGGTAGGAGTGAAAGTTGTCGCTTGCAGCTGGGTGGTCCCCGTAGTGGGCTTTCCCTTACGGATATTGGACCGAGAAGAATTTTGGCCGGTTTCAGGCCGAGTGGGCGTTGAAGTTACACCCTTCAGATTCTGATTCTGATAATGATTCGGCCGAGGCTTAAACGGTTTGCGGGCATCCTCATAGCGCTGTGCATGCTCAATAGTTTCCTGTAGTGTTGTAGCACATTTTGTGAAATGTGACTCGAGGTGTCACCACGTAAGTTTTGCTGATAAAATCATCGTTTCATCATTTCCGGCAATTCCAGTGATGACTGTGACAGTAAAAGTAAAACCTTTGAAGTATACTCTTGCTGAGTACCCGTGATTTGAAGATCGTGCAGCTTAGAGAGCAACTTAAACTCAAAGTCGGTGTCCCGGAAACGTACCCGAATTTGTTGGATGAACAAAAACCAAGTACGAGGCCGATCACCAAGAATATTCTTGAATTCTCTGTACCACGACATGGCGTCTGGTCCCAAAAACGGTACCACCATGTCAACGAAGCGAAAGTCGCAGCTGTCGCGTTCGACAGCGTAGCCATTGAGGTGTTCTACTATGGCAAATAGCCAGAGCTCTAGATCTTCGTCGGCACGACCCTGAAGCTTAGGAGGGTATGTCTTGTACTTCTGACGTGCTACTCGAGATTGTTGCTCGAACATCTCCCTCTGAAAGCTAGTCTATTGCTCCATAAAAGTCTGAAATTGTTGCTGTTGTAACAGCATGGCCTGCTGCTGGGCCGACATCATTTGCAGCAGCTGGCTAACACCATGCTCTCCCCACTCAGCTCCTGCCGGAGACCTGGTGGGTGGTACTGGTGGTGTAGATGATGGTGCACTTGGCCCTGTAGGCCCTGTAGGCGCTGGTGTGCGGTGTGTGCTTGGTGCAGGCTGTTCCGGAATTGACGTTGGGTCCATGCCTTCGTCGTCTGTCCGTGGCTGCTGACGGGGTCTCAAATTTGGAGAGGTGTCTTCTGCAGGACGGGGTATCTCGGGACGTTGCATGCACTAAATTCGTACTTAATAGTGTATACACGGTACTGCCTTAAAACGTTCGCACAAAGTTTCGCTCAAATTTCGAAATTGTCACGTGATCTGTAGACGAACGGAGTCTGGAAGAGGACTTCTGCTTTAAGCGGTGAAATGAAGACTGAATTCGAAATTAATGAAGTGAAATGTGTGCTACGAGCTACGTCCGTTACCGAGGCTGCAGAGGGAGATTAGTTGCTGTGATTGTGCACGTTCGCAGGTCGTTGCAAAACGGACACTGCTGCTATAGGTTTCACGCCTGCGAGTTGAACTGGCGATGCATCATCGTCACAATGTGCGCCGCTACGTCCAAATGATCGACGACATCAAACATCATCGTCGCGATCCGCCTAGACATGCAAGCTCTGGGGAGCCGCGTGTGCCGGCTGATTACCGACACTACGAGTAGCAAATGAAGTCGCACAAATGGTAATCTAATCTGATAATGACTAGAGTGGCTTTTAAATTGGCGATACACATATTGTCCTAAAAAAGGTTTATTTAATATCAAGACGGCTTATTATAACAAAACCTGGTAGTTTTGTCTCACCGAATTTGCTACTAGCAAGCTGTCCTAAATGATGACCTAATAACTACAACGTATCCGTGGCATACTGAAATATCTTCCAGTATTTTTAATACAAATAGAGCTGTGTTAGAGCATGCGTCAGGTGTGGTTTTACCAGCACTATATGTTCAAGGCACCCAAACGCGCCACGAGAAACTAGACCTATGTTGATAAAGATATATTGTGAAAATATTAAAGATATCAGAAAAGAAAATGCTGGTATTAGAAACCGAAAATAGCGTACATGAATCATTATCACCGTAAATCTAAGGTTTTGTATGTTAAAATGAGCACTACTTGTACTTGGTGGCGCTCAGCTAGTCGCGTGTATGTGTTGACAGCTTAGCGCTAGACAAAATTGTACACTACAACGATCCAGTCATGAGAGTGTCGACGTTGTCACGGCTATCTGCGTCAAGACAAAGAGCTGGCGCACTTCGCAAGGTCCACAACGATCGAGCACAAACTGGTGCGCGAGGTGGTGAACAATATGCGCAAGGCCCGGAAGACACTTGTAAGTAGGGATGGGGACGTAAACGACTTTAACGTAAAGATTTGGTGGTTCCTGTTCCCGTCGAAAAGTTCCCGCTCGCGTTTTTTCTTACGTGAAGTTTACGTCAATCATTACGATAGGTCTTTCGTTAAGCTATGCTATTTCACAGGTAGACTTTATTACGACGAGCAGCAGAAAAACTCGCAGGAGAGCATTGAGAAGGCCCCCAGGCAGGGCAAGGAGACCTCGGGCTGCTCGACTCGACGAAGGAGGCTGCGACACGGCATCGGCGACGAGCTCCACCTCCACCTTCATAGTGTGCTACAGTGATGGATGACTGTGTGATAGATAATTACCGTAGGAGCCTTTGATGAAACGCGAAAAAATAGGTGATACTGTAGTACTGGTAAGGCAAATGTGCATTCAATCAGCGCTCGAGTAGTCATCTCTTCTTCAGCTGGGTTGATCCTCTTTCTTCTCTTTGTTGAAAAGAAGACCACTGCACTTGATTCACGCTTTAAAGCGAGTGCGTTCGTCAAACGCTTAACGGCTGCGTCCCGGCCAACACTTCCGAGTTCGAGGGGATGTTCATGGGTCATGTGCTTGCGAATTCTTGCACTATTTCCGGACTTGTACTGAAACATAATTTTGCACTTGAGACAGTAGGCTAATTCTGCATTCGTTGTTTTCCACGCCGTTTGACCTGCTGGCGTCTTGGTGCTGGGCGCTACAAGACGAACGAATGACCAGTATTCTTGCTTATGAACACGTGGCATCTTGAACAGTGGAAGTGGAGGGGTGACGATGGTGGAGGTGTGTCTCCTTCAGTGGTGACTGGTTGAGCAAGCTGTAGCCCCGGTCAATTTGCTGTAGAGTCTAGTAGACAGAGGCCATGGTCCAAAGCAGATTTCAAATCCTCTGTTACGTCTCGAAAACGTTAACCTTACGTCTAGTCTTTTTTTGGATTTTAAGTTTACGTTTTCTTACGTCCCCGTCCCTACTTGTAAGTCCTTCATGTGCGACAAACGGGGCCACTTGAGATTGACGGGTCCAAACTAGGGTGATAATCCGTGGGGCGATGGCGGAGACGCGACCATCGTCATCACAGTCGACGGGTCGACACCCGGAAAAATGAATTGGATCCTAGACAGCTGCTCGAGCGGTCACCTATTCAATGCCTTGAGCATGCTGGGGGCCCAGACGACTTTGAGAGTCAGTGTGTGGCGGACGGGGGAGCGCTCAGAGTGACGAATCGTGTTAGTGTGCTGCTGGTGACGACGGCTTTGGGAAAGTTTACGCGGTGCGACTGCTGAACAGGCTGTTCGCACAGAGCCTGGAAAAGAACATTATCGCGTATGGGCTGTTGGAACCCAAAGCGTACGAGCTCACGTACCTAGGAAAGCGCCGCGTGCTTGCAGCAATGAATGAAGGACGGTGATATTCGATGTGGAGAGATCAAACAACGTGTTGACGATCAGTACGATGGGGCCCGCCGATCCAAGGAGCACGAGCGATCTCCGTGATCGCGGAGAACGAAGCGGCGGCCAGGCATGACGTACCGACCAGGCCATTAATACAGCTACACCGCACGATGTGACACCTTAACTACGACACTATCGTCCGGATGGTGAAGGACATGTGTCGGGGATCGCCTTCACGGACGTCGTGCGGGCAAACCACTTGGCGTGTACCCAAGACAGTCAGACCAAACGTAGAATGAACGCGAACGGCGCGCAGATTGGAGAGAAGAACACCGAGGCGGAGGTCGACGAGCCTAAACTGTTGACCAAGGCGGTACACCAGTTGAGCCGACGTTTCGCAGCTTTCAGTCGCTTGGGGGGGGGAACTACTCTTGATCACGCGCTGCATGAGGTCGTACATCAGCTCACCGTACGCAAGGTGACGAAAAGGATGCATCAGCCGAACACGAGCGACCTGAAGCTGATCGCGAGATACTTGAAGGGTACGAAGCGCCTATAGCTCACAACGTTGCCAGGTGCGAGCATGGAGTCGTACCGGAGAGCTGGAGTGACGCGGACTTCACTGCTGACAAGAACGACAGGAAGTCCGTGTCTGGAGGCGTGATAACCATTGATGGGGGTGTTGTGCAGTTTTTCTACAGGTGTAACGGGGTTACATGGTGTGGAACACATAGGGGGTACGAAGTATTAACAAAAAATTTGTACAGAAGTTGGAGAGCTAACAAGGGATCTCAGTACGTTGGCTGAAAGCCACACTTTATGCATTTGATTAGGTTTAACTGTGCTAGAAAGCTAAACAGATTAATGTCTCTTTAAGTCGAACGTCTTCCTCTGACGCTAAGGCTACGGCAGCCCCGCTGCAACAAGAAGCAGTCAAGGGAAGCGCCTCTATCAAGGAGGCCAAAGTCACGTTGACCTTACCTGTCGGAAGGGAGCTGTTGAGACTGTGCTAGCATCTCCATGATATCTTAAAAACGTGAATGTTTTGGCTGCTGTTGTTATCTAACCACGTTTTGACACGTTCTACAAGAATTGCCCAATCAGTATTTAAGATTTAATTTTTAGCCAATTGTGCTCTTTTACTAAAAAATCTTTGTCTCTTCTTCTTATGGTCCATAAGTTATGGAACACGGAGTATTTAAGGTAAATTGAGATTGTGAAGTTTGTTTTAAAAAAAATTGCTGGCTACTTCTACGGAAAACGTCGTGCAAATCAGGTGTTTTACTGAGTTTTTTGTGCAGAATGAACGAAGAATTCTCCAAATGCAAAAATGCCAGGCATACAAAACGTAAGATAAAACCTCAAAATGCAACATTTCAAATGGTTTCTTCGTGCAATTTGCACGAAGCATTTCAAGCACTTAGAAACAAGCTTGAATATGTCCTCACAGCACTATTGTATTTTGCTAAAAGGTCTATACATCTTGCTCCCGCCTTCCTTTAGTAGAAGTGGTTGTGCAGAAAATATTGGGAAGTGATGCTGATATTTTATCTGCGTAGCAGCGTAGCTTTTGAGCGTTCGCTCTGCATTACAAGCATGAGGTGTCGCTGTTAGGTTACGATTCCCTAGTGTACGTGTTCAAGTAGCAGACGGCAGTAAGGTAACTTATCTACCACTATTCCATGAACACCGTACCGATGACCAAGCGTGAGTGCACAATTTATTACGAAGTTTTATTCTCATTAATAAAAATGCCAAATTCGGAGGTCCACTCCTGTAACATGAATGGCGCCTCTGTATGGCGTTCGCGCACGTATCAGCCCAAGTCAACCGCCAGGCACATTTACAAGCCGCCAGACACAGCAACATTACCGCAAGAACCTCTTCCTGAGCAATTTAATGGCCGCCAAGGACAAATCTGTGTGCTACTAGCGAGACCTGGCGCTTGAACGGCATGTGTAAGATCGTGTTGTAGGACGCTAGTCTTACTCAATCCCGTGCTATGGCAGAAGGTAAGCGAAGCTAAGGGCCCATAAACGTCCTTCCTGAGCGGCCCATAACTTTCTTGATTCTAGCATCTATGCCATTAAAGCCCTTCCGTACCGGATTCCTGCTAAGCTTTCATCACAGCGATCGTGTATCTGTTATGGGTTTTACGGAAGACGAGTGAGTCTTGATCGGCTTGCGTAGCTGCAGGAAAATAAAAGACTGAATTGAATAGAGTGCCTTTAGTTGGCAGAGTGAGAGTAGCAGACACGAGATGCTACTGCCTAGTGCCTAGAAATGAAACCTGTGAGATGAAGCTACAGGTGTTGCGAAATTACTGGAGTAATTGCGATCGAGCTGCCATGCGACTGCGTGGAGCAGCTTGCCAGAACTTGTGACCTTGAAGGGCAATACCCTTCACAATCCCTTCTTTAGAAGAGCAGTAGTCCGGGTAGTGGGCAACTGATCGAGATACTCCCGAATAAGTTCCTTAACCTGTCCGAGATTGGACAGAGGTTCCCAGGACGGTGAAAGAGAGCTATCAATCCACTTTATCTTGTACTGTTGAATACCTTTGCGCTTTTGGTGTCCTGTTACCGCCTGTACGAGGTGACCTGTCGAACCATCAGCGACGAGGACCACTGGAACTCGTTGTCGACGGCTCGGATTGGGGTCGGAGTAATAGCGACGTAGCAAGGAGACATGGAATTCGGGAAAGAGACGTAGACCATCAGGAAGTACTGGCCGATAGCGATCGGGGCCAGTAACCGCCTCAATTCGGTATGGTCCAATAAATCGGGATGCAAATTTGCGCTTCCCCGCCGATCCAGTGTGTGAAATATCGAGATTTTTGGTGTCGAGTAAAACTTTATCGTCAATAGCGAAACTAATGGCGGGGTGACTGCGGTCGTAGTTGCGGTGCCAAGAACGCTGAGCTGCCGTAATAGAATCCTGTGCTTCGACTAAAGTCGCTTTTTGTACTTCAAGGAAGGTAGAGGCAGGCGGAAAAACGTCGGCAGCCGTAGTGACCACCAAGTCGCCATTCGAACGCGGCAAATACCCCAGATCCGCGACAAACGGTGCCAATCCAGTGGTGGAATGAATACGCGAATTGTACGCAAATTCAGCCATAGGAAGAAAGGCTTCCCAATCCGTCTGGTGAGGATCGAGAAAGTGTCGGAGATACTCGATAATAAACTTGTTCGTCACTTCCGATTGCCCATCGGTCGACGGTCGAAACGCAGTACCCAAATGAAGTTCAGACCCTTGGAGCTTCATTAAACTGGTCCAAAACTTCGATGTGAATTTAGCATCTCGATCCGAAACAATTGAGCCAGGGAGACCGTGTAAGCGCTGATACGACGAACAGAAAAGTGTAGCAGTGTCAAGAGCGGAGGCTCTAGTTGAAGTCGGCGTAAAATGGGCCCGTTTTGTTAGTCGATCGACGATCACCATGATAGCATCGTGGCCAGCTGATGTCGTCGGTAGGCTCACCATGAAATCCATGCTAATGTCCTGCCATCGAAACGAGGGTACATCCAGTGGCCGCAAATACCCATGTGCTTTACCACGAGGGTTCTTTGAGCGCTGACATGACTCACAGCTAGCCACGTACTTGCGAACAGTTTTTATCATATTGGGCCAGTAATACTTTGCTGCCATGTAAATGTAAGTCTTCTGATAACCAGGGTGACCTCGGGACACAACATCGTGCTCCTCAAAAAGCAGTCGATTGCGTAGCGACGCGAAGGCGGGGATGCACAGCCGAAGAGGTGCTCCGACAAATGGCTGAAAGTAAACTAATCCAGCGTCGACGTGAAAATGACGTAATTCGGAGAGAAGCTCAGGCTGGTCTGTTGATAGCCGCTTCAAAATGGGGCCAATATATGAGTCCGTAGCACATAATCGGCGACACTCGTCGAGGATACAGACTTGTCCCTCACGTTGTAGTACGAAAAGCGAGTTGGGCTCAATCGCGAGCTCCGGCTTCGTCAAAGACTCCAACAGTGCTGATAAACTAATCGCTCGAGCAGTCCCATCATTCCAGACGGGCTTCCTAGAAATCATATCCGCTACAATATTTGAGCTGCCTTCAATCCACTTAAACATTGGTTGGAAGAGCGCAAGCTCATTAAGCCACCGCGCCAATCTCTGAGAACACGTTTGCTGCTGGAGAATAGTGGCAATCGTGTGATGATCGGTGTTAATGTAAAAAGGTCGATCAATCAGATAAACTTTCCAAAGTCGCATCGCGTGCAAGGCTGCCAGAAGTTCCTTCTCACGTGTTGGATAAATTATTTCTGCACGAGACAGCTTCCGTCCATCGTATGCCATAATTTGCTCGGCACCATTCTCGTCACGCTGAAACAAATATCCGCCAACTGCAAAGTCCGATGCGTCCATACTAACATGGTATGGGCGCGAAAAATCTGGATGTGCCAATATCGGAGGTGATGTTAAACGTGTCTTGAGAGAATCGAACGCTGTCTTGTGAACCTCTGTAAACTCAACCTTGTCGCTCTTGGCTTTGCCCTTGGTTAATTCTGTAAGGGGAGCCACTAATGCCGCGAAGTCGGGACAAAATCGCAACACGTAGACACACGTACCCAAAAATGACTGAAGTTGATGCTTCGTACGAGGCACCGGCCAGTCCGCGATGGTGCTGCACTTTGTAGGATCCATTCGAACGCCATCTTTTCCAATGAAGTCACCGAGACAAGGTATATCTGCAGCACAAAATGTGCATTTAGAAAGTTTGATGTACAGATTCTGATTGACGCAGCGCTGAAACACCTTCTCCAACGCCATTAGATGTTCGTCCACGGACTCGGAAGCAGTGAACACGAAAAAATCATCAAAGTAAGTCTAGCAGAAGGCCTGCTGATCGCTAAAAATGGATTGCACGAGCCTATTGAAGCACGATGGACTGCTTGACACGCCCATAGGTGTAACCAAGTACTGGTAGAGGCCATCGGGTGTGGAAACGCTGTGTACGGAATGAAGTCGGCGCGCAGTCGAACTTGATAGAAACCCCAAAGGAGATCCATAGCCGAGAAGAGCTGAGCTCCAGCCATAGCTCGGTAAATTTCCTCATTACGAGGTATGGGGTTAGTGGGCACGCGCATTTTTGCATTAAGCTTCCGAAAGTCATGGACAATACGCCATTCTCCCAAGCTCTTCCGGACGCAAAATGTGGGTGCGCAGTAGGGCGAAGCTGATTTGCGGATAAACTTTGCTGCCAGCATTTCCTTCGTCCACAGTCGAATTGCTTCTCGCTGGGCTGCAGATAATGGAAAATGTTTCCTGTGGACAGAAGTGTCGTCCGTCAGCTCAATACTTGCCTCCATTAGACCTTCACGCACGGGAGGCACGGATGGCAATTCCTCACGAAATAACTGCGAGCATAACTTGCAACGCAGAGGGTACGCTGGAGATGTCTTCAATACTTCCCAGGCGAGGTCTTCTTTCGATGCAGGTTCGTTTGCGTTGACAAAAAGGCAGAACTCGTTGTCAGTGGCGCGAAGTAGAGCTTTCAGGTGTCTTGTCGAGACCACGCGCGTAGCCCCATACACAGACTGATAGTTATGGGTGCTGTAGTAGTGCAAGATATCTGTCGATACAGGAGTTGAACGGCGCTGACAGCGAGTACGACGTCCGCCGACGCGCATAGAGACTTGTGCCGGCACACACTGACAAAAGGCCAATGCCCTATTGCCGTTCCGTGGAGTGATAACTCGAGTGGACCAATCAATATCAGGATTAGCTGTAACTAGCCAAGGCATGCCCAAGAGGACATCCTTACCCTCGGGCACCTCCATAACGAGGGCGCGAGTAGTGTAAGACGAAAATTCGGGAATTAGGCACTTGAGACGGACCACCTTTCGCGGGATTATTAACTTCTTGCCGCCACCAATGCGGATGGAGACAGGTGTGATAGTTCGCTACGCGTAGCCCGAGTTTCTCGACGAGCTGAGGCGTGACCGCGTTAAATGAAGCACCACAGTCGATAAAAGTAGAAACAGCCTTGGACCGAATGACGGCTGGCTGTTCCAGAAAACCATAAATTCCGTGCTTAGGTCTACTGTATGTGGGATTGTCGCGACTGTAAACATAAAGAGCCGGTGTCGTCACACAAACAGTTGGACTGAAGGACGGTGTAGCTGAACTCACGAACAGTGTATGGTTGCCACTGTCGGAGTCGTGCTCGGCGGGGCGCCAGCCCGCCGAGCTAGCTAATTATTTGGCACCCCGGTGTTCCCACGCTCGGGACACGCTGGTGCAATGTAACCAGGCTGGTGACAGTTATGGCACACAATAGGCGCCTTTGCCTTTGTATTGCTGGTTGCGCCTCGCGGAGTAAATTCCGACCCGGATTTGCCCTGTTTCTTGTCATTTGTTGAAGGCAGATCTTTCACATCACCGCGACGGGTACCACGGGCGTCTTCAAAACGTTGTGCGTGCATGATGGCATCGTGTAGTGTGGTAGGGATGCTCTGAGATATGTGACAGCTTGTATCGGATCGTAGATTTTGCTGATAGAACCACCTTTTGACAATTTCAGGCATGTCAATCGTCAATTGGGACAAAAGTAGCATAAATTTTGACGTGTAATCTTGCTGCGTTCCCGAGACGCGAAGATTGTAGAGCTTAGATAACAGCTTGTAGTCAAAATCGCTGTCGCGAAATCGTAAACGAATTTGCTGTTTAAAGACAGCCCAGACGCGAGGTGACCCACAAAGGGTCGTCTTAAACTCACGGTACCACGACATGGCTTCAGTTCCCAGAAACGGGACGACCATGTCGACGAACCTAGAATCAGGGGCATCACGCTCTGCAGCATACGCGCTGAAATGCTCCTCAATGTGAAAGAGCCAAAGCTCCAGGTCCTCGGACGACTTGCCGCTGAACTTAGGCGGGTCCGCCTTTTGCTTTTGGGTGTTTGCACGCGCTTGGCTCTCGTACATTTCGCACTGGAATAGCGCTTGCTGTTGCATGAAAGCATGGAATTGCTGTTGTTAACCCTGTATAGCCTGCTGTTGCTGAGCCTGCATAGTCTGTTGCTGTGCGATGAGCATTTGCATGAGCTGGGCAGTCACATCTGGGCCAGCGGCCGCTGATCCAGCATGAGTCGCGTTGTTGGCGGTAGCGGTAGGCGGGACCGACGACGGACCTGGGCCTGCTGCGGCATCACCGTTTGCCTCTTGTGTCTGGGCCCCAGCATTGTTAACGTTGGGCGTCTCAGCCATGTTAGACTCGTCGTCTAGGAGAGTTTGCTAACGGGGGCGCAGATTGGGAGATTCGTCTTCAAAGGGACGGGGTGTTTTCATACAATCTCTAGTCGTACTTAAACGAAGTAGAACGGTACGTCGAGACTTTCAAAAACAAGTTGTTGAAAGCCCAGACTGGAGACTAGAAACTTGAACTGGAAACTTGAATTCGACTCAAGTATAACCTCAGGTATAATTTCGAAATTGTTATGGGTTTTACTGGAAGACGAGTGAGTCTTGATCGGCTTGCGTAGTTGCAGGAAAATAAAAGACTGAATTGAATAGAATGCCTTTAGTTGGCAGAGTGAGAGTAGCAGGCACGAGATGCTACTGCCTCGTGCCTAGAAATGAAACCTGTGAGATGAAGCTACAGGTGTTGCGAAACTACTGGAGTAATTGCGATCGAGCTGCCATGCGACTGCGTGGAGCAGCTTGCCAGAACTTGTGACCTTGAAGGGCAATACCCTTCACAGTATCGGACCGACGTGAGTAGAATCGTTTCTTCTCAAAAGCAACGTTTCCACTTCAGTCATTTTGCACGACGAATAGTATTTATCTTTATATTTACCCAGATAACCTAATTGTGTCATTTGCGTGAAAGGATGACAATTACAGGTGCTGCGCCCGCTCACTACGACTGGAATTTCGCTTGTTGCGGAGGCTGTTCCTCGTCTCAACGCGAGGACGCTTACAATGGGAAATTCGCGACAGGATCGCTCGTGTTTATCTGGGATATCAAGCTCAAAACAGACCCGCAGCCAGCGTGTTTGGTGACATTCCCGTATGATCCAGCACTGAACGAACAAGTTGGTGAGCGACGTGTAAGAAGTGGTCGACGAGTAGGCACCAGCTATCCGATCGACAATGACTACGACTATCTATGCTGTGAACAACGCGGGACTTGCCGTGCTCTTAACGAAGACGCATCCGGGAAATGTCAATGTCTAAAACGGTGGGGATACACTGGCGGTCATTGCCAAAACAGCGGTAAGACTGGCAGATTATAGCAATATTTTCTACTGAACTGACGCTCATTGTACAGTATACGACGTTGCAAAAGTTGTCAACGACGTAGTTTTTCCGAACTGCACGAATATGTCGTCTGTACATCACTTGTTGCCTGATTTGCGCTCCTATTTACTGTCATTTGACTACGACGTGGCGATAACAAGGGCAACTACATCAAATGCCCCCACAGGATTCCTCGACGTGCTCGAATCGGGCTCCTATCGCCAATTTGGCTGGTCTGCAATGACTTTTTTCGCGCTTGCATCCTCATTTTTCGTACTTGTATTTATCCTTCACATGATGTGGAATCTATGTTTCTCGAAGTGCAGCTGTCATCGGTATACTAAGTTCAAGATCTACAGTAAACGCCAGAAAATTAAGTGGGGAACCTTCATGATGGTAGTTATCGTCGCCAGTAACGCAGCGGCTTTGATGACTTTTTTCGTGGTATTTAACGACATCAAGCCTCTCGCTGAATCGGTGTTTACCGTCCTGAATAAAACACTTCCGAGCAACCTTACAACATTCGAAGCAAAATTCCTGTCGCCACTGGATGATCTTCTTTCGAATGGGTACAAAGAACCCAACGGAGATTCGATTTTCCTACAGAGTATCCAAGAGCATTCTATTATCGATTTAGAGCCTCACGTATTCCTGGATAACCAAAGCTATGCCGACGACATCATAGGCAAACCAGTATTTCATCTACTTGATCCTCTTGCCAAGTATTCTGCACTTTATCCAACAGTCAACAACAATTCAATGGACTGTGAGGACATGAATATTACCCAGCCAAGTGTCACTTCTCGAATGACAATCGGTGGTCAAACTGGCTGTTTCAAGTGCAAAACATGCTTCGCGATCGTGGAGCTGATAGCACAAGCGAAAACGTCATGGAGAAGGCAGATTTTTGAAGTGCAGATCGACATGCTTTTGGCAAAAAATGACCTCAAGAATTTTAGCGTAACAAGCAGCTCACTAACACCGACGATTCGAAATTTTCTGGATCGAATGCACTTAATGTGCAGTGACTTTCGTGAAGTTAGCAACCGACTTGCAACAGCTTACGATGATATTGCAAATGAGATACAACACTTGTCACTGTGTGGTCTTTACGCACTTTGCGTCCTCTGTGGTTTGTCCATTCCCCTCGGTGCTAGCGCCTTTGCTCACGGGATTCTTGCGGGTAAGCGGAGAGTCGGTCGTGCAACATGCTTCTGCGTTGAGATAGCGTTTCTCCTCGCTTTGATTCTTACCGGAGTACTCTACACGATGAGTCTTATGCTTCAAGATGGGATTGTGGTTTTACGACGACTTGAAGAGAATACGTACGCATTTCTACCTTCGATTCAGTCCGCGGAAGACGTAAACAGGCTTCTTTTTGATCAAAACTTTGTGGAGACTACAGGGATGGCCGGGACTCTCGCGTTTAGTGACACTCTTCGTGTACCACCACACCCCACATCTGCCACGGACGAGCCTGATCGATTTAATTTTACAGAACTGTATGATATGCCAGTACTCTTTGCACTGGGGGACCTCACAGCTCGACCAGATGAGGCCTTGATCGAGCTATTTGCTTGGAATGAGAAATTTGTATCAAGGCATTACGAGGAACTTAAGCAACTTGCTTTATTCGACGCGGAAGTTGAAACCCCGTACAACGAAACGCAACACCAGGATCTCCTTAACTCCACGATCCAGAAACTAATGGATCCTGATAAGGATGGTGAACTCGTGACACCGAATGATTTATTAGAAATTGAGACTGTTTTTAATAAAAGCTGGCGAGGAATCAGTGACAAAGGTCTGGAACGAAACACGATTATTCAAACGCAGTGGCTATTCGTTGCGCAACTTTATAACCAGAAACAGAAACTGGAGGTGTACGTTGCTACCATCTCCCGCTATATCAGTAAAATCCACCAGCCACTGGGTGAGTATTGTATCATTGCTTTTCTGTTTCAGAATAACCTACAATTGTACTGTACAGATGATTTAATCATTAAAACTCAGACAATGGAAAACGCAGAATTCCAATTAAAGGCTCCTGTTGAGTTCGTGACTGATTTAATACGCGCCAGCAAGATCGCCGATTGCAATTTCAATGGAAACTGTGGTACGTAAGCTGAAGTTTTTTTAGATTAAAATCACCGAGTTACCGCATCGTCTGACTGTTCGTCTACAGCTTGGTTTCGTTCAGCGCTCAACAACTTATTCGATCTTTTCCAACAAATGGTACTAAAAGCAGAGCGTGCTGCAATTTCCTGCGCGGTGACTGCAACAACACTTTTACTGTCGAGACTTTGCACCAACACATTCACTTCCAGAATGCGTCAGAACATGGTGAAAGTGTACTCTTCGGGTTAAAAAAAAAAAAAGTTTTAAACCATCTACAATCATTCCTTTTTTCAGTTGGACATTTTGTCTCAGTGATTGATTTTAAGCGTCAGCCAATAGGAATCGTTCCTTTTTCAATAAGTCGGTCCGACCAGATCATTCTTCAATTAGACCCCATGTACGCACAACATCCCCCATATTATCGGCGGGAGCGCTCGCTCTCGTCTCCGTCGGCCCCCCCTGTCGATAGCCACCCATACAGCTACCAAGTGGAGCCACAGGCGCCGCCTCCGGACCGTCGCGGCTCCTTCCAGGCCTACGCTCCACCTCAGACGCCTCTGTACCCCGACATCGGTCAGCATCAGACTGCACCCACCGCTCCTGACCGCGATTCCTTCATCCAGCAACCGAATAACCCCAGCGGCCCCCCACAGCAGTCTAGCCAGCACTTTGGGGCCCCTCCGGCTCCAATACAGCAACAACCAGCTCCTTTTCTGCGTGAACCCACGTTGTATGGTGGATACGGCCCCGTCCAACCCGGCAGCTTCTCATCCTCGACGAGTTCGATGTCGTTAATGCCCAATGGCATGCCAGCGACACCATCTAGCGTCGTGCAGCTTCGATTCCGCTGCAAAGGACTGAAAAAATCCGATTTTTTGAGCCAATCCGACCCGTTTCTCGTCATTTACATGCAGGAAGCCCAGAAACAAAAATGGAGAGAAGTCGGTCGCACCGAGACGATCAATAACACACCTGATCCGACATTTGCCAAGTCGTTCCAGGTGGACTTTTTCTTTGAAGAAGTCCAGCGTCTTCGAGTCGAAGTTTTCGATCGCGATAGCTCGTCCGAGAGATTATCTGACCACGATTTTTTAGGCTGTGTGGAGATTACTATGGGGCAACTTATGTCGTCCAAAGGCCAGTCGGCGGTGCTTAAGTTGCTGCAAAATGACAAAACCAGGGGACATGTCCATAATCTTTCTGGCCATGTGGTCATCGACGCCGAGGAAGTGGCTACATGTGCCGAGATGGTCAAAGTCCGCTTTACTGCCACCAAACTGGACAACAAAGACGGCTGGTTCGGTGCCTCGGACCCGTTCTTGAACATCTACCGACTTCGAGACGAAAAATCCGACCCGCTTGCTGCGTCGTCGTGGATTCTCGTGTGGCGCAGTGAAGTTGTGATGAATGATTGCGACCCAAAGTGGCGTCATGCTACCATAAGTGTCCAGAATCTGTGCAATGGCGAATTATCCAGACTCTTAAAGATCGAATGTATGGACTGGGAGAAGAATGGCAAGCACCAATTCATTGGCAGCTGTACAGTCCGAGCCGCCGAGTTTGTGACCGGAGAAGTGCGTAGTTTGGACCTGATTAACCGGGAGAGACGAGCCAGAAAAGGCAAAAGATACAAGAATTCCGGTGTGTTGGTACTCGAGCAGATTGAAATGTTCAAGCAACATACGTTTGCGGAATATCTACGTGGCGGATGCGAGGTCAGTTTGATCGTTGGGATCGACTATACAGCGTCGAATGGGAGTCCATTTGACCCATCGAGTCTGCATTACATGGGTGGGAATTACCAGGGGCAGATGAACGATTACCAAGCTGCGATTGCCGCTACCGGCGCCATTTTGGAGCCGTATGACTCGGACAAACGCTTCCCTGTCTACGGCTTCGGTGGCCTGGTCAATGGTGTTGTGGATCATTGTTTCCCATTGACATTTGACCCGTCACAGCCCGAAGTGGAGGGGATCGGAGGCATCATGAAGACGTATTCGGATTCCTTCCAGTTCGTTCAGCTGCATGGACCTACTAAGTTTGCGCCGTTAGTGCATCAGGCTGCAGCCATCGCACAGACGTTCTCAGCGCCAGCAGAGCTAGGTGGAGGCGGGAATCTTAAGTATTTCGTGCTTATGATCATCACGGACGGCGCTATTATGGACATGCAGGAGACGATTGACGAACTGGTGCAAGCGTCCACACTGCCCTTGTCGATTGTGATTGCGGCCGTGGGCAACGCTGACTTCACGGCGATGAACGCGCTGGATGCGGATGACAAAGTGCTGATTGATTCCAGACGACAGAGAGCTGCACGTGACATGTAAGTTTTTTATTTACTTATTTGTTTGGGACGATATTGTCTAATTCAGGATGCTTTTGGGGAATTTCAGTGTGCAATTTGTCCCGTTCAACCAGTTTCGTCGGAATCCGGCGCGACTAGCAAAGGTATGTCCTTAAAATGACCAAAAGCGTGTTTTTGGAGGTAGCTTTTTTACTAACTTTTTTTCTTTTTAGGAAACACTGGCTGAGATCCCTACACAGTTACTGCAATATTACAACATGAAGGGAATTAAACCACGGATTCCGCTACAGCGTCAAGGGACGAGCTACCTGGTCAGCAGCTCTATCAGCAGTGGCATAGCTGATGCATTAGATGTAGAAGTTTAGAAGAAACGCCACAAATTTTGAATTTGACAAATATTTTTGAAAACGCATCACATTTGCTTTAAATTTAGCGCTTGTTGGTCGTTTCCGACGAGGCAGTCTCGAAGACTCCACAATGGAGTCCGGCGCAGCGCCGACGGTGAGTTACCGCGCATATCTCGGTCCATAATTGATGCTGACAATCAGCGTATGCAGAGTCTAAACACGAAGAGAGACGAAGTCTTGGGCGTCGACGTGGTGATATCGGTCCCGGGACTGGTTCGTAGACATTTCTAAGCTCTGGTATTAGAAAATAGGTTATCAACGTGATGGTACTATGACGTTGTCCAGTATTCCGTACCGGAGAATGCCGCAAATGACTCGAGCGAAATTCCGGTCGTAAATTCGGCACCACGGATGGATAAGGTAAATATGATTAAGTTTTCGAGTTGACTTTAATGCTTATATGTCTTTTCGAAGTCGATATTCGACATGCCGATGCCATCCAGTAGAACTATCACGAGTGTGGCACAACAAACGATCGTTGCTGGCGCTGAGAGTGCTCGAAGGGGTAACGAGAATCTGCGGTCCAATCTGGTGGCGTTGACGCTTGTGCTTTCCTACGTCGTCGTGAGCATCTTGGTCTTTCACTACACCGAGAAATGGTCCGTTGTGGACTGCGTGTACTACGCGATGGTCATCGTAACTACAGTGGGCTACGGCGACGTGGTACCCATTACAAATGCCGGTAAGGCGATTACAATCTTCTTCTCGTTCTATGGCATTTGCACAATCGCTGTGGCCCTCGGACAGTTGGCCTCCTGGTTTCTTCAGCGTCAAAAGCACGTCACGAAAATGGCAACACAGAAGCTACTAAAGAACGTGGAGAATGCAGCTGCAACTGCTACTGGGTCCGTGCAGGACAAAGAAGCGAAAATCCGAAAAATGGACAACCGAAAAACTCGCTGGAAACGCTTCCAGAAGAGCTTACCGGAGTGGGCCCGCAAGATCTTTTCGGACAGTAACAAGGCCATTTTCCACGCCTTCGTACCCATTCTTATCTCGATTATGGCGGGGCTCATTGTGGGCGCTATTGAAGGCTGGCCGGTACTGGATTGCTTCTACTATACGTTAATCACGATCACGACTGTAGGCTTTGGCGATCTATCGCCGAAATCGGAAAGCGCTCGGATTTTTGCTATTTTTTACTTGCCTCTGGCTGTGGTGACAGTAGCGCATGGCATCGGCTCGATCGTCAATGAGCTTAGCGCGAGATCGGTGATGAAAACCAAGATCAGTATGAAGGAGCTGCTGGATATGGACACTGATGGTGACGGCAAGGTGTCCCAGCTGGAGTATTTGTGCTACATGCTCGTGAAGCTAAACAAGGTCGATCAGGACGATATCGGCGGTATCATCACTCAATTTCACAAACTGGATCGAGACGGCAGCGGTGAATTGGATCGCGATGATCTAGAGCGGCTCGATCGTGAGCTTCAACGTCAGAATGAGGAGGAGTCTAGCTGCTGAATTATATATGCTTGAATTAAAACTAATTAACTCGCTATCCGTGGCCAAAAATGTATTGGTTGTTTTACAATTATATTACTTATTTTACTTTACAGTACTTCTTTAAAGTAGTAGTTTGAGTGGCTGTTGGTTTAAAGAGCTATTATATTATGTTCCAGCTGTAGTAAAAAAGGCAAATTAGATAAAACGAGGCAATCTTGTCGTGTCTCACAGCTGTCGCTACTTCCGTAATACTAAGTACCCCGTTCAACCTGGACGAAAAAACCATTGGAATTCGTCTCGGATCCCTGGAAAGGACAGGTCGTGCAATGCAAGATTTCTAACTTCCCACTTCCCCTGGTCTCCTATTCCGCTCTCTTACTCCCATATTTCCTTAATCTTGCGCGTCCCGGTCAAAGAAGGTTGTCGCTGCTCTTCGTCGTGGAAGGCCCTCGGCATCTTTTCCTCGAAAGCTTGGTCGTATCGTGGCTCCGGTTTCTCCTCTAGATCAGTGGCAAAAGGTCTGATCCCTAGCTTGGTTTGCTGCGGTGGACGCGCCTCGTAGCTAGTCACGTCGCCGATCAGACACTCGTCGGTGATCCTTGCTCCTTCAAAAATGGCGCATAGCTCGTGTGGGTCTCGAAGAAAGCGCGCAAACTCTCCGAGAAAGTCTAACTGGAAGTTGAGCGAGACGACGCTGTGTGTCTGTGTATCGAAGACGAAGTCAAACCTCCCAATACCTTCGAACACCCGCCCAAGTATTTTTGCCGCGATGCGTGGGTATTGACGCAGTACGTTAGGGAAAATGACCTCCAGAGTGTCTCGCGTTACCACGTGTCTATAACTGGCGTAGGACGTCACAATCGTCCGTCCTTCCGCTGAAACTACTTGAGACCGCAAGTAGTGAAATTCGAGCTCCGAAAGAGCTTTCGTGTACTGTTCCCATTGATGCAGCATCACTCCACGTCCGTTGAAGTCACCGATACGCAGGTTCTCGTCCATGACTTGGATAACGAATTGGTTAGGGTCAAGCACGGCGCCTGGGTGATAACCGTTCTCAAACACGCGATGGTACTCTTGCACTGTCTTGACGTAGTAGCCATCCAGTGCATCACGTCGATTGAAAGTCCGTGCATTCAGCACTTGCTGGTATTCAGTCAGTCGTTGGATCTCTTGTCGAAGATCCATGACGTCTAACTCCAGGTTGTAAAGCTGCGAGGCTTGGGAATCGCGTGTCCGCCACTTGAGCTTCTTGCGTCGATTGGGAGCTCTTCTCGCTGCAGCGAGTGCTGTGACAACTGGCACCCGTGGGGCAAGAACTGGTCGAGATCGTACTGGTGTTACATCAAAGGTTTCGGCCATGGAATCGTACGGGTTCATCGCTGCCTGATGATATCTTGGGGACCTCCTGGTGAATTTACGAGTGAGAATGACTGCCCGGGGTCGGTCGGCCGATTTGCAATTCGACTGTTAGCTTCGAACGTTCCTGTTTCGATCGCTTACGTCTCACCGGTAGCATCAGAAATTGCGGCGAGCAATTAGGGTCAGTGACATGGAATACTCTCTGGATACAGTCCTGAAAAGGTTGCACTACAAGGTCCAACATTCTATGGTCAACACGGTCGGCTGCATCCAACGACTTAACATGTTGTCATTAGATGTCCACTGAAGATCTAAAAAGGATGTAGACTACTGGTTTATAGCACAAGAACTTTAGTTTAATGACCGGGGGCTGCATTTTCGATGAATTAAGGTGCTCACTTTGGTGAAACATGTGAAACAGATTGAGTTAGTTCCGCATAAGTTGGCACTTTCGGACACTGGTCGTGTGCCGCAAACTCTCCGTGATCTCGGTAGATGAGCCGGGTTGTCGCTGTCTGTACCGGCACAATAACCTTCCTGTAAGTTTACTTTCCAAAACACATCTGAGAGAGTAATCCCGCCTGTCGAGCCAAGGAGATCAAGCTTGATTTAAGCTGCAGTTTTACAATTGGGAGCATTGTCTCAAAACAGAAGATCGCAAGACCTTCGAGGCAGCCGCGGTATTGGCCGTAACCGATGGCCCTCAGCTGCAATGTGGAGTTACATGCGGGAACGCTGCATAAGACAAGTCTTGTCTAGCGCATCGGAGATACACGTACAAAGTCATCCACACATATTGGACGACAAGCCTGCAACCAAGAGACTCGTCCATTGGAGTCTTTACTTAACTTAGCACAAAATTTTAAAATGTAGAGAAATTTCTGAGTAAAGGTAAGGCGCCTCTGCTATTAAAATACAATAGGCAGCCTAAACTTGCAAGGCAGTTTACTAAGTATATGCTTCGCATGCAAAATAATATTTTTAAATAAAAAGATTATTCTCTGGATTCTATTTCCAAGGGCTGTAAATTACGACTACCCGAAGTAATTTATTCCACGTGAATGTTGTTCGAGCAGACGTCGCAGATGATGCGGCTGCGGAGCAGGTGCAGCAGATGGGAGCTAATATTCTCGTAAAAGTACATTTTTCTGGCACTTTTTTCCTTACTGACACTGTAAAACCAGCAACCGCCCTACACACAGCAGTGTAATCCAGAGCTTCTCCGTGAAACACGGCTGTGACTGAAAAAATGATACTTCTGAAGTACTTATTTAGATAACGAATCTTGCGTTGTGCGGTACATTCATGCCAAGGTGATACACCATTTGCCGAGTATTCACGCTGCTACACAAGCAGCAAGCGAGGCTGACCGAACATGTACCGGTATTACATGAAAGAATCGAGGTTGTGAGGCAGTCTTATCCGTGCTCGCTTGTGGTATGAATTCCCTTGAGTTCTGTAATAAAGTATCCGTTTGAGCCTAAATGGTCTGTTTGGAATTCATCTTGGATCGCTGGAAGGGAAAAGACGACATCCCAAGATTTCCGGTCTACCACTGTCTTGAGACAGTTAATCGAATGAGTTTTGAAAAGTAGTAATAATAGTAGTCATACCTGAAACTTTCAAACCTTATTATAATAGTTGACTAGGCTCATATAGTATTACAAAAAGCAATTCGTGTATTAATACTTACACCAAAAGGCTGATAAAATCCAGCTCTAATCTATGTGTCAGACGACGGAAGATGTTGCACTCACTGCCCGTCCTAGTACTGTACGCAGAGGACTCATTAGTAATAACCCTGACGTTCCTAAGCAAATGGTGAGCAGCTAGATTTCAACCTCGTGCTAATTTTGCGACCGACATTTCCAAGTTCAGCAAAGAGGAAGCTCGGAATGACGTCCTCGAATCATGTTATCCACAGGGTTTTTTTGGCGCACGTTGTACTCCATGTCAATTTAGATTAGATATAAAGCTAAACGCGTAACAGATGGATAAAGTTTCATGTCTTCCAGTGGCATGTATCCCTGGTACATAGGTCGTTGCTGTCTACATACTTAACCTAAAAGCCACAACGATGCCCTGGCACGTCTTGCCAGCTGAATTCGACCTTGACCTACCGCGTCCGCTGCAGAAGAGAAATGAAGTCAAGATACAAACTAGAAGATTTCGATGTGAACGTAACACAGTCTTCAAGCTACTTAAAGTACATTACTACTAAGTGAATACTTTTGAAAAGATGCAACTACTATTAAAAACATAGCACTACTACTTACAAATATAGTAGTACTGTTGATGCTCCGTCATCTTACTCCCAAATTTGCTTGCGCTTGCCAGTCCTGGTTAACGAAGGCTGTCGGAGCTCTTCGTTGTCGTAGCTCCGCGACGTCTTGTCCTCTAAACCTATATCGAATCGGGTCTCCAACTTCCCCTTAGGACTATTCGCTGTCGCAGCTTCATCTCTTTCGCTATCTTGAAGCGGCATAATTTCTTTGTAACACGCCACGTCACCAATCAGACACTCCTTGGAAATCCTTGCTCCGTCGAATACGGCACATAACTCACATGGATTCGGAAATAATCGTGCAAACACTTCGAGAAAGTCTACTTCGAAGTCGAACGAAACGACGTAGTGACTCTGCGTGTCGAAGGTAAAGTCGATCCTCCCAACACCATTGCACACGCGCCCCAGCAGCTTCGTCGCAATGCGTGGGTACTGACAAAGTACGTTAGGGAACACGACTTCCAAGGTGGCTCGCGTTACGACGTGTCTATAACTCGCGTAGGACGTCACAATCGTCCGTCCTTCCGCTGAAACTACTTGAGACCGCAAGTAGTGAAATTCGAGCTCCGAAAGAGCTTTCGTGTACTGCTCCCATTGATGCAGCATCACTCTACGTCCGTTGAATCCACCGATACGCAGGTTCTCATCCATGACTTGGATAACGAATTTATTAGGATCCAGCGAGGCGCCCGGGTGATAGCCGTTCTCAAACACGCGGTGGTACTCTTGCACTGTCTTGACGTAGTAGCCATCCAGTGCATCACGCCGATTGGAAGTCCGTGCATTCAGCACTTGCTGGTACTCCGTCAGTCGTTGGATCTCTTGTCAAAGATCCATGACGTCTAGCTCCAGATTGTAAAGCTGCGAGGCTTGAGAATCTCGCGTCCGCCACTTGAGCTTTTTGCGTTGATCGGGAGCTCTTCTCGCTGCGGCGAGTGCTGTGACGGCAGGAACACGCGGAGCTAGCACGGGTCGAGATCGTACTGGTGTTACGCTAAAAATTTCGGCAACGGAAATGATCGTGTTCATGGTTGTCGGGCAAGATATTGTGAATGCCTGGCGAATTCACAACTGACTGAGTCATGTGAATATTTGTCGCCGGTCGGTCGATCTGCTATTCGACTGTTAGCTTCGGGCGTTTTCTGTTTCGATCATTCGCCACTGACACGTTAAAGGTTGCGGAGATTGTGGGAAGTCCAGAAAGCGTGAGCATCTATCGGTGAGAAACCCAAAATCATTTCTGTACAAAGTGTTAAAAACTGCAATGCAAATGGACAAACATGATCCTATTTCGTCGGTGTTGATTGGGTCAGCACTCTATTGCCGTTTTGGTTGTAAGCGGTAAGGTATCAAACTTTCGTACTAGTTAAATACAAATACTTCTGTGCGACCTTCTGCCCACTGCTGGCGGCTCATTTCCTATTTGGTCGCTCATTTGGAGGTTTGATTGCAAGCTAAATTTGCGGACGTCTTTCATGTCGTCAACGGCATATTCTCAGATACGGGGTACGTACAAAACGGAGACGAGGCTCTCAAACAGTATTGCAGTCTGCAACCACAAATGTCGACTTCAATGTCGTAAATTTGGAGCGAACAGCACTTCATATTTCAAAGCTGTAAGAACAGTTATAAATGTGAGTAAAAACTACTTGAAGTAAAAAGCAGTTTAACAACAGCAAAATTCGATGAGCAACTTCTTGGCCAATAGGAATGCCTCATTCCTGTCACTTCAACTTGGAGCAACGTCTCTATTCACGGTGTCAGTTAAAGACAACATACGTCCTCGCATCATTTCTTGATAGTACGTGGACGTCGCAGCACCGAATAGGCGTTGGACGATGCAGTCTTGCCCGGTGTCTCACTACACTTACGGATCAGGTTCCACAGGTCTGTAATGAAGAATTCACTTCAACATGGACGGAATCGTTCGAATTCGTCTCTGATCGCTACAAGGGAAAAGGCGTGACCACAAATTAGGCATCAGGCTTTCAGTTCATTGCATGGCTCTCATACTCCCAAATCAGCTTGCGCTTGCCTGTAATGGTCAACGAAGGCTTTCGGCGCTCTTCGTCGCTGTTGTTTTCTAAATCCGCGAACACCATCCTGTTCTCTTCGCAGCAGCCCCAGTGATGTACTCGCCCGTAGCCGGTCACGCCGCCAATCCGTCAGTCCTCAGTGATCCAGCTCGAAGTCGAAGCTGACGCCTTTGAACACACGCCCCATCATCACCGTTTCGATACGTGGCTACTGCTGTCACAGTGCTTTAGGTAACATTACATGCACAGTGTCTAGTGCTACGATGTGTTTGTAGCTGGCCTAGGACGTGACGACCGTGTGCCTTCCCATCGAAAAAAACTGGAGATTACAGTTAGTGAAATTCGAGTCCAGAGAGAGCCTTTGTGTGTTTTGGTGATACGTCAAAGGTTCCGGCTACGGATCATCTGCCTGATGATATATTGGGGATCTCTTGTTCACCTTGGCGAATTCGCGAGCGTTTGAGATGAGGATGTCTGGCCGGTGTTGGTCGGTCCATTTGCCAGTCGACTGCTACGTCGGCTAGGTCTCACCGGCAGGCAGAATTTGGCGGTGAGCAAATTAGGGTCAGCGACATGGAGCATAGGTCGGTATCATTCAATAACTCATATTATTATGGCACTCGTTATTCAGCCAAAGGTTAGCCACGAGAGTCATTTCTTGGTCGTATCCAACATGCTGAATGTTAACCTTCTTGTAGACTTCATCCATGAAACGTCGTTCTTGAAGCGTTTGATAGTACATGATAGACGCAATGCATTCGTCCACAGCCATGAACGAATTTATCCACTCTTTCAACTGCTTCCAGGATGCCTCCAATCTATTATTGGTGTTATTGCCGAGAGTGACGGTGTTTTGCCGCTTGTGTGCACACCATAACTTACGACAATTATCCCAGTTTTTGATGAAATAGGCAGCAAACGGGTGGGTGGTGGGTTCATTTGTCGTAGCAGCCACATCCGCCGGTTCAACGGAGTTTGGAGCCAGATTCTGCCCGACTGGAGCCAGATTCACCCGACCGAAGTGGGGGTCGATCTGTCCTGCCCGATTGAATCTGAAGACCTTGCACGACCAAATTCGCACACATGCAGCATGTACCGGAAATGCCCCATGTATTCCTTCTCCGTCTTCGCGTATACCAGGAGGTCCATGAGCCCTCGCAGCTGATCCCTCTCCCACGTGTTGCAGCCGTAATCCGATGATGAAATTTTCTTCCTCAAGTACTTTAATACGTGAAACTGGCAGAGTAGAATAGTCACGCCGGGGAATGCTGTCTTCAAAACAGAAAGCTCCGTGAAGTCCTTGTCGATGAGCACGCACTGAAGACGCGTCCAAGCCGGGTTATTCGTCTTAAATTCTTCCAGTGCAGTCAGCAATGTTCTCCACTGCTCGTTGTGGAGTAGGGCATGCTGCACAAACTGGCCTTTTCCAAAAGTGTCGTGTGCCATGAAAGAGAAGACCTTGTACTTGGATCGATTGGTTCAATGCGTTGCGTCAATTAGAAGTACCTCCGGAAATTGAGAGAAGATCGATCGCATGTGTTTGGATTGAAGCGTAATACAGGTTGCCAATTTCTAACATAATGAAACGGCTAGATAGGCAATAACGAAATTAAATTTGAAACATAAACGTCGTACATCATACCTTTTCTCCCACATCGTCCACGAAGATGCGCCCCACGTTGTTAGGAACATCACCAAATTCGGACATCCACTTCTTTAACCGCTTTGAACTAGAGGTTGGGGTCAATCCTTGCTCGCGAGCCTTCAATTTGCAAACCAAATTATGAACATCCTGCGGCTTCGGATTGCTATCGGAATTGTCCTTGATAAACTTGAGAATGCTTGTCTTTTTCGCGCCAGCCTTGCGGAGCTCGTCCACTGTCTCTAAAGCACTCTCATCGAGGGTCACACGGTTGGACGAGTGGCTTTTGAAAGCGTACTCGTTCAATGTGTGGTTGTGCTCAAGGTGGCACTTCGTAATCATTAGAGCAAATGTATGGGTAGCTTTGTTGATCTCTTGAACGCACACATTGATCTGAAAACAACGAAATATTGCCAACAGATATTAGCAAATTTGTCCGATCAAACCAGTCAGTACCCAATCATACCAGACCATGCCAGATTGAACCAGACCATGCCCGAATGAACCAGACCATGCCCGATTGAATCTGGCTTCGCCTGATTGATCATGTATCTTGCACAGCACACCCGACATTCTAATTTGCAGCAGCAACATACCTGGGCAGAGCATCCAGAAGCTCGACTCTCCTGACGAGGCCTCTTACTTGTGGCTTGCGATCGGAATTTGCCGTAATGCGTACACACGTTTGTTTTTGCGTACTGGTCCCACTCGTCGGGAATCTTACACGCCTTGGATCCCTGGGCATCTATCCGATCATTCCGGTACTGGAACTGAGGTGTTCGTTCTGGTACGGCAGATCTAATATTGTACCGATAACATGCAAACCAATTAGCTTAGATAACACTGAATATAAAAAAAAAAAGCTTCTCAACTGTACCTGGAACGACCGAACTTGGTACTGCGCGAAGTATGCCTCGAATTCTTCCCACGACCTGAACTGCGTCTCCCTCGGAGGCGGAGCGATGACACAGACTGGTCCGGCTTTCTCGCTAGCGCTGCTCGTCCCCGTCGTTTCCACACGATGTGGGCTTAGTGACGGTTCCCACTCACTCAAAGAGCCGCCGGATGCAGCGCCGTCACTGGTATCGTCGCTGGCGTCTGCCAGCAGGGGGCGCTTTGAAGCGCTGCGTGGGCGCGGCGGCATTTGGGTCCGTTGGCGCCACGAATTTGCTGGAGGGGGAGGATTTTTTGTGTGGGAGGGGTATACGCAGAGTATACGCTGTACCGAGTTCGGATATGGAAGATATCAGCAAATCCTAGCAAATCCGAAGATAACACAAGATTTGCTATGAGTGGGATGCTCCCAGTCTGGCAAAATACTCTCTCTATTTTTATTTGATAATAGATAAACCCTCTATTAGAGGGAACTATTAGGTCTGTAATAAAGAGTCCGCTTGAGCCAAGAACTACTCGTTGCCAATAAGTTGTTGGAATTCATCTCAGATCGTTGGAAGGGAAAAGACAAGATTTTCGAACTACCACTGTCTCACCTCGTGTACAATGTTCACTGTACATTCGTGTCCATAGTACTGTACTCAGGCTCGGTTGCAATGTGAATTTTGCACTGTACACCGTTCACTCTATTTAGTCGTGCAACGACTATTTTCGGTATAACAGTAAGACGCCAATTTGTCTGAACGATTATTGGTGGTGAACGACCAATTGAGGTGTACGACTAATAGTGGTTTATGGTATTGTTCGGATTTTCTTTTGGCACCACTTTTTTTACGACATTGAAACAAACGATGGCATTGGTGGAGTGGTCTAGCGGGCGTCGTTCTACGCGGTGTATCGCGGGTTCGAGTCCCAGTCCGTAGTGATGACACAGAGAATCCCCATGGGGGATTTGAATCGCCATGTAAGTCCATTTTAATATATCATCCCAGCACACAAAAAAAGTTATATTATAGACTTACTATGCAAGAGCTCTCATTGTATCCTTTAGCAAAATCCTCTAGAAATACAGCAACAATTTCTCTCAGTTTCCGTGTAAGCTGGTCCACTTTCCAAACACTATCAGCGGGAACGTCTAAACCGCATTGCACCATAGACTTTTTGGCCCAATTGAAGCCGTTAGCATCCTTCTCAGAGCTCACAAGTTCGATGCACTCTGCTGCCAGCCTTAAACAAAAAGCTTTGCCAGGGTTTGCGAGTTTTCCGGACGAGGAAGCACCTTGCTTCCAATCACCATTACGAATTGCCTCCATATTGCGACGCTCGCACAGCCGACGCCAATGCTCCTTAATTCGCTGAATGGGGAAGGAATCTGCTGGTTGAACTTTGTCTGTAGCGTTAGGAGGGAAAAGATTCACTGTCGTTCTCAAGCGTCGCGCCGTGTCCTCAACGTCATCTCCGCAATGACCACTGGCGTTATCCATCCATAGCGTTCTGGACGATGCAAACGGGCCACCAGGCCCCCAACACCGAGGCTCCTCCAACCACTCCGTCATAAGCCGCCCGTTGATGAACGCACTTGGAAATGATCTGTA
>NW_003303750.1:3885943-3888952 GCF_000142945.1 Phytophthora infestans T30-4
ACCTTGCTTCCAATCACCATTACGAATTGCCTCCATATTGCGACGCTCGCACAGCCGACGCCAATGCTCCTTAATTCACTGAATGGGGAAGGAATCTGCTGGTTGAACTTTGTCTGTAGCGTTAGGAGGGAAACGATTCACTGTCGTTCTCAAGCGTCGCGCCGTGGCCTCAACGTCATCTCCCCAATGACCACTGGCGTTATCCATCCATAGCGTTCTGGACGATGCAAACGGGCCACCAGGCCCCCAACACCGAGGCTCCTCCAACCACTCCGTCATTAGCCGCCCGTTGATGAACGCACTTGGAGATGATCTGTAGCAGACGCCCTTTACGCTGTCAGGTAGCCCTTGGATTGGACAACTAGAGCTTTTGTTCTTGAAGATCAACATCGAGCACATTATGCGGGCGTCCGATCCACCTTTCACCTCCAACCACTCCGTCATTAGCCGCCCGTTGATGAACGCACTTGGAAATGATCTGTAGCAGACGCCCTTTACGCTGTCAGGTAGCCCTTGGATTGGATAACTAGAGCTTTTGTTCTTGAAGATCAACATCGTGCACATTATGCGGGCGTCCGATCCACCTTTCACTAACACGCACATTGTGATTCCCTCACGGCCTACTCATGTACAATGTTAGCTTCAATTTAGATGATAGAAACTGGTACGATAGCAGCTTACCAGATACGATGCTCCTGTACTTCACAGTATTAGCCCCCACAAAGTCAAGAGTTTTACCGTCGTCGAGGTCAATTACAAAATGACTTTCGTCCATATTGTACTGCTGGTTGGGATCCAGTGTTCCTTCCTCGAATTGACGCTTCAATCGTCCGAGGTGAACAGCAATCGACCGATCGATCTCTATCTGCTTATCTTCACTGACTTGCTTCTTTCCCTTGTGTCGACGATAGACGATGTTGTTGCGCTCAAGGAAATCCTGTACTCTGCGCGGAGTAATCATGCTAGTAAAAGGCTTACCTTTCACAGTAAATCGAGTGTTGTAAATGGTGTGATCGCTGTCCTCAATTAGTACGATTGCGATCTCTGAGATGAGGGAGGTTGACATCTTGCAACCAGCGCGTCGTAAGCGTTGAAATTCCGTTAGCAGTTTGGGATAAAGCCACTGCCAATGATCACTGAGCTTTTGACCTCTCCCACTTAAAGCTTTATCACGAACTGATGTCGAATTCGTTGACGTGCTGTTGCATATTTACGTTGTTGGGGATCCTCGAGCTTTGCTATTGTCGTCTTGCGCTTATCCCACCAGTCGCGTGCCTTGTTCATGTTGATGATTCGGTCTGCCGAGCGGAAAAGGCTGGGAAAGAAATCGACAGTCCGGCCCATTAACCCTTTCCTTCCATGTAGTGCGTGGTCGAGCTCCATCCATTCGATGCAGCGGACACGGTCGCGAATTGGCACGACTTGCTGAAGGTTTCTCTTGGACTCGCTGGTCATCGTAAATTTGACACTGAACGCTGTTAGAGTTGCCGATGAATGGCTACAACGACGTTTGAACGACTAAAACTGGTACACAAGTAATTGTGGTGTAAGTACCGTATACTATCGACTACGTACGATGTACGACTATTTAGGTCGCATGACTTAATAGAGTGAACGGTGTAGTGATATTAACGTTATGCTAATATTATTAGTAATACCAATAGCATACAAGCACACCAAAATTCTATTAGATCCAGCTCTATTTTGTGTGTGGGACGGCTGTGGCACGAAATATGCTGTCCTGCGTACCACTGACTGCCATGCCTAGTACGCAGAGAGCTCATTTAAACCCGAGCAGCTTGAATCCAACCAGCGTCGTGCTAATTTCGCGACCAACATGTCCGAGAAATACAGACAGGCTGTTCGGAATGATGTACTCGAATCATGTCGTCCTTAGGCAAAAACTTCTTGACACGGCTGGTACTGCATATTTACACTCTGATTTAGATTATAGATACACGAGATAGTTTCCCGTTGGAGTGAGTGGTACGTATCCCTGGTACATAGGTCGTCTCTACCAAAATGGTGAACCTAAAAGCCGCAGCGATAATACCGCTGGCTACGGCATCAATATCAGAAGCAGACAGAAGTCGAGATACAAAGTCGAAGATTTGAAAGGATTCGAGTTTATAAGTAGTTCAATTACTATATTAGTCTTTAAAGTACTACTCTAGCACACACAGGTACTACACTACTATCATCTTCTTTTGCCTTTTGAAGAAATGCTACAACTATTTGTACGAAAAAGCACTACTATTTGTAATCTACTAATGACTGCTACAGAGCACTACAGTAGTAGTCCTGTTGATGCTCCATTATCTTACTCCCAAATTTGCTTGCGCTTGCTCGTCCTGGTTAATGAAGGCTGTCGGAGCTCTTCGTTGCTGTAGCTACAAAGCGTCTTGCCCTCTAATTGTACGTCAAACCTGGGCACCAGCCTCCTTTCTGGACTAGCCGCCGTAGCAGCTTCAGCTCTTTCGCTTTCTTGTAGCGTTAGACTTTCTTTGTAGCACGTCACGTCACCAATCAGACATTCCTCGGAAATCCTTGCTCCGTCAAATACGGCGCATACCTCACACGGATCCCAGCGTAATCGTGCAAACACCTCGAGTAAGTCTATTTCGAAGTCAAAGGAAACGACGTAGTGAGTCCGCGAGTAGTGTCGCTACCGATGGAAATGTAAACGTAATATGTTTTGACTTGCTCCTAGCTCGTACTAGGTGGTCTCCTATGTAAGCTTTTAGAGTTTGCTGGATCGTTATCCGCAGTGGCATAACGGCCCATGGTTGCTGCGGTTGCATAACAGTCCGTGTTTGCTTCGGTTGGATAGCGTTCCACATTCCGTGCTTGCACCTTGCAGTATTTTTTTTAATTTCTTCCGTAACGTGTTGGTGTTGGTGAGTACAACCTCGTCAGCACCTACGCGGATTTTGCTCAACAACAACACTTCCTCATCCAAAAGCGTCAAATGCAGAGATGCCATAGGCGCCGGGCGCACTGCATCGTATC
>NW_003303750.1:3889052-3891914 GCF_000142945.1 Phytophthora infestans T30-4
TCGCTGATGCTCTTGCTCACTTAATGGTCGTGTGACTTACTCTCGAAGCTTTCGTGTAGCTGCTGCACCCCAGTTTTTCTCACTAGCATCTGTGTACACCGTGATCCGCTTGTCAGGGTCAGGATGTGGTTGAAGTGCAGGTTGTAGTGTGCCATGCAACAGTCTAAGCAAGCATCATCGCTCTCACCCCAGCCAACATCACGAAGAAACATGTGCCTTACTTGGCGCTTCTTGCGGCCACCATCTCTCTCGTATACTTTCTCCATTATATTTATTAATGGATCAATCAGCTTTTTTAAAGCTGGAAGCGAAGCTCGCATCCAGCTTAACGCACAAACAAATTGCTGGAGCTCCGTTCCTAATCGTTGGCGCGATACATTGGTTAGAGCATAAATTCGCGCTGGGTCGTGGCGTATGCCCTCATCCGATACAACCCGACTGCACTACAGCGCTTCGCGCAGGTAAAATATGCATTTTTGGGGGTTTCACTTGAGCCCTTTAGTAGCACAGAAAGTCCGAACTTTCTTGAGTTGTGCTATCAATTTCTCATCACTGTCGTTTTATCCTAAACCATTGTTATGTATTTTGTCAAATATTTGCTGAGCTGTAGACTGCACATATGCCACGCTGTTAATCTCTCCCATCAGCACTCTGCCAGATATTGAGTTAACACTCCTTCTTCGGTTAGGATAGAGTAAATCGCTTGGCACAACAACGCCATGGCGAGCTGCCAAAATCCTTCAAATAAATAAAACAAGAAATATCGTAATGACCCACGCAATTGCTCGAAAGCTGCTTTCAGTATCGACATTTAGTTTGGAAGCTTACTTGTCTGCTGAATTTGGGAGCGTATTTTATGTCGTCAATAAGATATATACCTCGTTCATTATTAAAGAGCTTTAGTTTCCGGGAAAACGCAAGGCTTGGAATAACAAGTATCTTGATAAAATCTGAAAAAATGACGGATAGATTACCATCGATATTCTAATACTCTATTCCAGTGAAATAACGCGACTCTTCGCTATTCCACTGGAATATATATCTGGACGAAGAAATTCTTTTTTTAAAAACCTGAGTTATTCCAGAAACTAAAGCTCTCAAATTTCGTCAATGAGATTATTAGCACTTCGTTTTTATTGGAACGTGGGTATTCATTAATAAATTAAGATAAGTACCAGTCCGGTCAAGAATATACCACTGAGGACGAGCATAATACTCTCTTTATATTTCAAATCATTAAAGCAGAGCAAGATAAATTCATAAAGCCCGTAGTAAAAAACAAATATTTGTTTTAAAGAACAACCAAAACAAACAAGATTTTTTTATTTATTAGGTCATTCGTGTCCCTCCAACATGGCACAGCGCGAATTCATCTCTTTCACTGGCATTCTCATCAAATATGTCACTCTTATGGATAGGCATTTTGTTAGTGCTGTATGCGTGCTTGGCCACATTCGTCTCAAAGTAAAGGTCAGTATTCGCCGTTGGCTGCTCACGAGCAGCCAGGGTTCCCCAATATGCCATACTCAATATATTCTGCTGCTATTACGCCAAGACAATAATAATGGCATTATTCCTTAGGTTGACTACGCATACTCTGTCTGATAGCTTTAGCACTAAATCCTTCCCATCAGTCCTTTTTGTACGATAGAAACATAAGCACTTCAAGAGTGTTAGGGTCCATGGCTTTCCTTAAGTCGGTCAGAACCAGCTTGGCTTGACTGAAGAAACGCTCGCACTCGCTCGACGTGGGTGGAACCGACTCGAGAGGAAAGTATTGCGGTGGGGAGCGCGTCACAGGGGCCTTCTTGAAGGCCGACGCGAGAAATGACTTGGAAACTGCTGGGTTTACCACTGTGTCGTCGCTGCTGCGCTTGAGATGAATACACGCCGCTTGTTCGCGTGCATTCAGCCGACCACCGCCAATGATCTTCACGATGTCGCTCTCCAGTGCGGGATTGTTGACGACGGAGGCGTCACATGCAAGCCGGGTCTTCATGCTGGGGTACTTGCGCAACACTGCATCAAAGGCACGTCGTGTACCCACCACTGTTAGAGTTGAGTCTTGTAGCGCCTTACTCACCTCATTCAGCTCGTGCAGCGACTTAAGAAGGGAGCGAGCGGCTTCAGTTTCCTCTGGCGTCAGTAGAAAGCGCGCGTTGTCATGCTTAGCCACCGTAGCGTGGTCCAACGCGAGAAGAGCGCTACAAATCCTGTCGTACTGCTGTCATGCTAAAGGTACTCGACCAACGAGTCGCGTTGGGCATGACGGGCGCTAGAGAGGTCACCTTGCAAAGGGCAGCACGACACTTAATGGTGCTCAGGTGTTTCATGAGCGCATGTATCTTGGCCAACATGGGTTCATGATCAGCCAGATAGGCGTTCAGATGTCCTGTTTGTGAGATTCATGGGGTACTTGGGCGAAAGGGGGCTGAAGAGTTGTTGGGATGACTTCAAAAGGTCGAATGAGCTGAGGAGATTGCACAAGGCTCGTAAAGTCTCTTTTGAGGTGGTGGCAACCAGTAGTTCTGGTGGACAGTATTAACCCTAGAATAACTGATAAAATGCTGAAAAAGTGCTTGCATTTTTACTCGCTCCTCAATACATTATTGCATTCCCAATATGCGATATTATTCAATACCGTATTCCTTATGTGATTGGCGACAGTCAAATTCTTGAGGTGGTCCAGCCTTTCTGCCAGCATAAAAGATACCTGCATAAAAAAAAACTATATGACATGCTCAAAATTATATTGGTCGCCAAGCACATAAAGCGCGACGACACGAAATTTGAATCAATTTGATTGGCTGCTGGATTTGTCGCTAATGACCGAGCGTCGCCCAATCACATACGGAATACCGG
>NW_003303750.1:3892014-3959089 GCF_000142945.1 Phytophthora infestans T30-4
TGATATTCAGATCGCAGAGGCCTGCGAGCAGCAAACACGCGATGAGGGGGTTTTGTCATTCATCTATTATTACATGGACGTCCTAGCACTGAAAATTATACTGGACGCGATGTCCTTGTCCCATGTCTCACTACAGTTACGACCAGCGTGGAGTCTAAGTACAGCAGGTGTGTAATGAAAAAATCACCTCAACTTGGACGGAATCGTTAAAATTCTTCATGACACGCTTCTCCTACTCCCAAATCTCCTTGCGTCTGCCCGTCCTATTAGTCAACGAAGGCTGTCGCCACTCTTCGTCGCTATGCCCTAAAGGCGTCTTATCCTCCAAATCTGTATCGAAACTGGCCTCTGTCTTTTTCTCAACTGTAGCTGTCGCAATTGGACCAGCATTCGGACTCGACGGGACCTCCCCGTAGCCAGTCACGTCGCCAATCAGACATTCCTCGGTGATCCTTGCTCCTTCGAAAATGGCACAAAGATCGCGCGGGTCCTGAAGCAAACGAGAAAACTCTTCGAGGAAGTCAAGTTCGAAGTCAAACGAGATAATGTTGTGCGTCTGCGTGTCAAAGACGAAGTCAAACTTGCCGACGCCTTTGAACACACGCCCCAACATCTTCGTCACAATGCGTGGATATTGTCGTAGTGCTTCAGGGAACATGACTTCCACAGTGTCTCGTGTTACGATGTGTTTGTAGCTGGCATAGGACGTGACGACCGTGCGTCCTTCCATCGAGAGGACTTGAGAGCGCAGGTAGTGAAATTCGAGGCCGGAGAGCGCCTTTGTGTATTGTTCCCACTGATGCAGCATCACGCCACGTCCGCTGAACCCACCAATACTCAGTGTTCTCGTCCATAGTTTGCATAACGTACTGAGTCGCATCAAGCGGGGTGCCTGGACGATAGCCGTTCTCAAATACACGGTGGTACTCTTGCACTGTCTTGACGTAGTAGCCATCCAACGCATCACGACGATTGAAAGTGCGGGCGTCGAGAATTTGTTGATACTCTGCCAAGCGTTGAATTTCCTGTTGAAGATGCATGACGTCCAGCTCCAAGTTGTAGAGCTGCGAAGCCTGGGAATCACGCGTCCGCCATTTAAGTTTCTTGCGTCGATTGGGGGCTCTTCGCTCTGCGGCCAGTGCTGTGACGGCTGGTACTCGCGGTGCGAGAACAGGTCGAGATCGTACTGGAGTCACGTCGAAGGTGTCGGCTATGGCATTAAATGGATGCATCGAGATGTCGTGTACCGTTGGCGACTGATTGTTTTCTGTCTGAGGTCGGTTGAGTTGCCATTGGTCTAGAATTAAAATCATATGTCAAAAAGGAAGATGACACATCGCCCGGTCGCAGATTGCCCTTGTCGATCTAACATTCAATTCTGCCAGCAGGATGGTGAAACAAATTATAAAGGGATTATACATGGATTTTGTTTTGTTTTTATCATCTACTGTTCTAGTTCCTTCTGGGCTTTGTACAAATATTAGTTTGAAAAAAAAATGTGACAATATCAGTTATAATCGATATACCTCAAAATAAGTGTCTGAGTTATTCTTTTTCTCATTAACCACGGAGTCAACGGTGTTGGGAGCACACCCAAGGCAATCAGAGACCAGTTGGCGTGTCCTGATGCCTTTGAAGAGGCCTTGTTCCTTCTGGCTTTTGAAATACTCGTAGCTGTTCACCATCACCCGCTTCTCTCCTGGGCAGAACTCGTGCTTGCCGGACATTTTCGCTGACCTTAAAGGATGCTTCTGGCTAATTGATGAGTTCTACCGTTCTCTCAAGACACTAAGTTATATATAGCACTTTTATTTATATCAAACAGACAATTATTAGACTTTTTACAGTCTGTATAGTATGGGTTACAATTTCTGGCCCAATGTTCAATGTCGCCTACAATAGCTTCGGGCGTTTTCTGTTTCGGTCGTTTACATCCCACCGCCAGCAAATGAAGTTGCGGCACGCAAATACCTAGGGGAAGTACAGAGCACACCTTTCGAATGAGGAGCACGAAATACTCTCTGGATTCAGTACTGAAATGGTTGCATTGTGATGGACCCCGATTGTCAAGAGGATCAGCACCACACACCAGTTAACCTATTGTCGCGAGGACATCAGCAGTATGATAGGACGGGGAATTCAGGTCCAGCGGGTACAGGTGCAGATTTCACTACAAGGATCAAACATCTATTTATATATCAGACAGCAAGAAAAAAAATTGCTCGGGTTGAAAGTTGGGGCCTAAAGCACATGATTCGAGGCGCAACTTGAAAAAGCGCTGAATTCCTTTTGGTTAGCTCCAGACAATTAAAGCTAGAAGACGTGGTTGTGACATCCTCGTTCCATAATAAAAAGACTGGCTGAACTTCAGCCTGAAGAGCCAATTATAGTAGATTCGGGGATTTGTGAGCGCGACAGTAAGGCAGTAAGGACCAAATTGCAGGGCATAGAGCCCAAAACACGCTGTTGCTCACGAGTGTTGTGCCAATCGACTGAGCTCAGTCTTTAGGTTTATCTTCTTGTTCGCGCGTGACAAAGATTTAACAGCGAAAGCTGGGCCCAGTGTGCTGAACCGATTGCATTTTGCATGCGGCGGACTCTACTTGTTTACGGAGGAATTTAATAGCAATGCCCGTGTAAGGGGGCGGCAGATGCAGAAGTTTATGTCCTACACAATTGGTGGGTAACCCATCGGGTTATGAGCTTCGAACAGAATATGCCACAGTATCCACAGGGCGGCTTTTCGCTCCACAAGGTTAGCGCCTGTCGCCAGTGACACGGAAAAACTTCCTGCACGCAATTCCGGACCGATGGCATCGACATTCACGTCTCAGTAACGACGACACCAAATGTGGATCGGCTATTCATCGCCATCTTCGCTTCCGGTTGAGGTTTGGACACGAAGCAAATGGATGCCCGTAGGGAGTTCCTACGGGCCGGGCCCGTCAGTGATGGCAGAAATGGAGTAAAGGCGCCTTTATGGCAGTTTCTAGAGCGCCTTTTTGCAAACAAACGGCTGTTTTGTAATGCTGAAACTGAACTGACGGTTGAAACTTGGTGGAAACGTTGCGCTTAGTGCTAAAACTTTGAGCTGACGGTTGAAACTTTGTGGAAACGTTGCGCTTAAAGTTATAACAGAAATGATTTTTCTGAAAAGGCGCCATGTGCCATCACTCCTTACGTTCCTACATGTAGTAGGAACATCGTGTGCGGAGTCTTTCGGGCACAACTCGTTAACCTATGCTTCATGTATTGAATTTTATTAAAAGCTGAAACGATTTATTAAAAAATGACCAAAATGGACCTACTTAGATTGGTCCTAAATCTGAGACGCCGTCCCAGAATCTCCACAGATAGCTGAGCTAAGGTGCCTTCCAGATTATGAAGGAAGAGTGCTCCTACTTGATCTCGCCGTCATCGCGGCAACAAAGGACCAGCTCACTAGAGCTGATCTTGCCCCGTTACGCATTGAAACTCTGGACAAAGTTTCTCAAATATTTGAGCATAATAGGCATTCCTAGGCGTACTACTTATGCACGTTGGCAATCTGCGCTAACGTTACGCTAAAAATTTATGGAAAACGCCCAAAATTTCGCGGGACCAGTAGGCGTTTTCTGACTTTCCATGCTGAAAAGGCAAACTCGAGGTTTCCCTAATAATGTACTGAGCTCGCAACTTGCGACTGTCACGAACGCTCATTCTGAATCTGGCAAAGAGTCGCACGTGGCCATGAAGATTTACTGCGTTATGTTGGCTGCCGCGTCGCTGTTGGCGGCGCTACCGACGAGTGCAAGCTCAGAGATCGCAGCTCCCATCCAGGTGGCGACTACCGAAAAGCGGATCTATCTTCGTCGATCTCTGGCGGATACGACGACTGGCGAAGAGGAAAATGCCATCAACAATGACGAGTCGAACGCCTTAAATGAGGCAGAAGAAGGATTTGAGGAAGAAAAGAACCTGCAAACACAAGCCCCAACTACTGACACTGTACTCGAATCCGAAGAAGGGGTTTTTGATGAACCGGAAGAGAGCATTGAAACTACACCGACTACTCCACAAGAAACGTCGGACGAGGTTGAAGAAGAAGAACTCGACGAGAAAAACGTGAACTTGACATCGGCTTCATCCACGAGCTCGTCTAACGAGTCATCTGTCAATGTGGGTGACGCTGAAGAAGAAGACCAAAGCCCTCAAACCCCCGAAGTAATTACCACAACAACGGTCAATCTAGATGAGGAGTTTGGTGAAGCTATGCGAGAAGAGAACAGTACCGAAGCCCCGATAAATTCAGCAACGACGAGTGTTGCTGAAGCGGAGACGAAATCTGAAGACAAGAGCGTGCAAGCGTCGTCTAGTCGCTCACGGACGGAGGCGGTCTCTTCTACCGAGGCACCAGTTGAGGTGTCTGACACTGAGAATGAAGAAGAATCTGAGGAAGAAGAGCAAAACGCTGAAAACCTTACGACGAATCTAATAACTGAGACCCCGACGGTCGTTGAAGCCGAGGAACGAGCGAACGGGACCGAAGACAAGAGCGTGCAAACCCCTTCGACTGACGATCAGACGACGGATTCAACTGAGGGTGAGGCTGAGGATGAAGAGGACAGTGAGTCAGAGGACTCTAGCGACGAAGACTCAAGCGACGAGGACTCCGGTGGCGGAGAATCTAGTGACGATATCAAGTCTGACGGCAATGAAGACAAGGATGAAGATGGGAGCGACAAATTGTTGGACAACGACACGGAGAGTGACTTAGTTGAGGAAAGTGACTTAGTTGAGGAAGGCGGTGAAGGATCTACACAATTGCGTTAGAAATTAATATTGGGATGGACCAGTTAATTTCATTCCATATTAACAATTTAACTCTCGGCATATTCTACATAGGTGAGGTCTTGTTGCCGCCACTGTTTGTCTTCGTCGGACCAGCTCACTTTGCCAGCGATCTTCTCTCCAATCTCGTGCCTCAATAAATAGTGGAAAAGTGGCTTCCCTACCATCATTTCTATCTTGTTGGCGTTCGAATGGGCATTCGTGAGTGCCTGGCGTACACGGAAACTTGTTGCGCTTTCCAGTTCGTACGGCAACACGCCACTATCCTCAACAATTGTCGTCGTCTTCGCCAGTGTTTTTCCCAGTTGTTTAATTACCATCTCCGTTTGTGCAGGTCGACACACGGTAATGCAACCGAAGCCTTCATCACGTAGAGCGGAGTGACTCAGTTTAACCACCGTGTTGCATCCGCAGACGTACATGACGTGGAAGCGATATTGAGGGAAATGTGACTCACACATTTCTCTTATATGAGTTAGTGTACTCAAATAGTCAAGTACTCTTCGTCGAGTGATTTCCCATTTGTCCACTTCGATCCACGAGGACGACGCCACTGCTGTCTCTATCAACGCCAATCGGTGTCTTTTGGTGACCATATCAGGCGTGTTGCGGCGATTCTTGACACGCACAAACGTGTCGTGAGATGGCGAGATGAAAGCTCCAACAACGGGGAATTTGTAGTTGGCTTCGACGTATTGTCTTGCGACGTAGAAAGAGCGAATGTGGAGCATGTGAATGGGGTTGTAAGCCCCACTGGAAACCAGAACTATCACGTCGATCTTCTTTGGAGAAGGGGCTGTCAACTCGGCGTCTCGAAGTTGCTCTAGATTTTGCGCAACTTTAAGAAGTGGGTATTGAATGCTCCAGAGTGGATGACGAGGCGGAGCGAGGCTACGCTGCTTGGAAGGTGACCCATCCTTGACGAGGACGGCTAGTTTATCACGGATAATAGTGACGGACGGCTCCGACTCAATCTCAAAGAGAAACTTTATGACGTCACCCATCTCTGAATCTACGAGCTTTTTGAGCATTACGAGCTGGACGTAGCAAAACGTCGCATTACATTAAAAAAAAACACGAATCCGTCTTTTATTGCAGCGTACCTCATCTTCGGGTATCGATGTGATTGTACTCAAGCGTTTGAGAATCTGGTACAATCGATTTCTTTGAGATACCGCAATTGTTACAGCTTCACCGTCTTGGCCAATTGTGATCTTTGTTTCTTCGTAGAGAGGAGATGCGCCGCCACAATCAGCTATTGACAAGTCTACCTCATCCAGAGCGTCGGGGTCAGTGCTGTTGGCAACAAACGCTAGGATTTTGCCGTCACGGGGGCCACGCTCCCCTGTAGCTATATCGACGCTCTTCCCTGCACTAATTCGTCTTGATGTTGCTGCAGGTGCTGTGGCTACTCTTCCAGAAGCGATGTCATTGCTGTGGATAGTTCTCAGTTCGCTTGTAGACTTTGCGCCATTTGTTTGCGACGCATAAAGGCCCCCACTAGGAAACTATGCCAATAGATACAACATCAAAGGTTAATAAGTCGCTCTAAGCATAACTTCAATTTTAAATCCTACCACTGCATCAGTCAAAGGAGGTAGTTTCGTTTTAGTCGGTGTAAGAGCCTCGATTTGATGTTTTGCAAGTTGTTGCTCGAGTTCTAGCACTCGGGACCGCAAAGTTTCAATCTCAGCCATGTTCTTCGCCAGGGATCGAGGAGTGAGAGTCTGCAGGTTCGGATCATCTTCCAGTCGATGAATCTGTCGTCCATTCGCGTCACTCCCATTAGCTGACATGTTGTTCTCGGGCATTGGCCGCATCGTCCTCATTTACTGGAAAGAGTGGATTTCCCAATATATGAGGCGGTTACGTCGTTTCAGGCAACATCGAAAGGTCACTTTTATTTTTAACTTTTTTTTAACGTTTGCTATCATTGGGAGTTCTCGGCGTATCCACGACTTCGAGCATGACGTCACTGTAGCTACCCGACGTCTTTCGTCGCAACACATTCCGGATACGACGTTCTGGGTCGTTGTCGCCAATGTTTTCCTCCGAGGCAACTCGGGTTAAAAGGCCCTTCATTTGCCGCAAGATGCGACTGCCAGTTGCCTCCGACTCGACTTCAGAGTTGCTTCTTGTCTTCTGATTACGTAATTGCAGACCCTGTGCAGTGAGGTAGATATCTCCGAAGAGAACCCACTGCTCGACAACTGCATGACTGGTAATCCACCCGTCTGCTGTTCTTGTAAGGGGCACAGGCACTGCACCGCCCTTAGAAGCCATGAGCTCTTCTACGTGGTGACGACCCACAATATACATGGCTACACATGCACATACGAGTCCGAAGAACATCATTCCTGAAGGGAAAGTGAATGTCCCCCAGTGATAATCCACTTGCTCCAGCAACATAAGCTCGCCACTCACTCCCGCAACAAGAGCCAGTGAGTACAGTACACTCGCTGCCAGTTGCCACCGAGTCAACCGGTAAATACCGGCAAACTCGTTGTACAGTACCAGCAATAGTGACCCCGTCATAAGCAACTCAAAGACGAACAGTGGCGCAAACACGATCCACCATGATACTGGAGGCGGCGTCGTGTCTAGCGATCCGAATCTTCGTTGAGTGTCAGTCTGGTACGCTAGTAGCAGTGTGAAAACAAACATGAGGACCCAGCATACTCCCTGCAAATATGAATTTTGTTAGAAAATAGTCAACAATTTATATAGATACTTTTTTTTTCAAGTTGCGTACCGGCAACGTGCTGTCGGATCTGCAGAGTAGATATCGGACTACAAACGCCACTTGAATGACCATGAGTGGCGCGTAGCAGATGTAGAGACTAGTGGCCGCTGTGTTTTGCAGACTGGCACAAAATGCCAACTCGCTCCAGAGAAGTAGTACCGTGAGAGGGACACTGATAGCATAGACCAGTACAATACGACGGAGAAGCGGCAGTAGCGGCTCGTTGCTCATGGATTCCACGTCAGCCCAACGTCGCAGTGTCTTGGCATGACGGATAGACGCTATATGTGCGTACAGCATTGCCACATTGGCAAGCCAGAATGGTAAGAAGATCAGCCACCAGTTGACACGTGCGCCTAAGACACCTTCGAAGTTGAGCGACACCAGTGCCACTCCCACGACGCAACCAAGAGCGTACAGTAACACCCCATTTAAGAGCGCGGCCAATGCCTTCTCCGCGAAGATCAGCGGCTGGAACTGGCCCGTGTCGGAGAGTCGTCCATTGTCGCTCGAGGGCGCAGGCATGGACATGTACGATCCCTCGAAAGACGTCGAGTCGCCATGACCCATTGCACGAAGCAGAGGAGAGCGCTCGCTCAGTGCGCTACCGCTTGGCGCACGAGGAAGCACGTCGGAGCCCCCATTGCCCATCATGTCCACAGGTCGGATCATTCAGGAAGAAATGAGGAGTGAGGTGGCTGTTGCTGACGGGAGAAGCGGATAGAGCGTGGATTGGAAAGGCTTATGTGGTTAAGAAGGTCAGAACAATACAGGATTTCCACATGGCTGTGTAAGTTGTGCGGTTTATTCAGTATAGCAGGCAAAATGTGATTTTGATGAGAATACGGTACGACTGACTAAGTTAGAGATGGAGCCGTTGTGCAGTGTGTTGGGGTGAGTTCTATCCCGACACACGGCAATGATCCAATGAAAAAATGTCGAGGCAACGCATTGAAAACCTCGACTTGCATCATTGCCAAGACAAAATGTTGTACATGTAATTGTAAGAGATCAGACAAATGTAGCCATGTCAATACCGGTATATTATCAGATCAAGACGGGCAACTTAAATTTGCCTTTCGTCTGCGGTCTGTCTTTTCATTGCCGCCACCCCGAAGCGACCGCAGTATCCGATCCTGTTCCATCTTTTCCTGGTTTATTCGGTCTTCATTTTCCTTGAGCCGCTGTCGAAGCTGCTCGTTATCGTGCTGGAATTGCGCTTCAAGTCGCGCAGTTGCTGGATCCATTTCAACGTAGAGACGTGTGTGATACGCGTCAATTTCAGCGCGTAGTTGCTGCTGGAACTGGGTCAGTAGCAACTCGCTGCTCGGCGTTTCACCACCGACACGTCGACTGGAAGCGTGTGTACGTGTGGAAAGCTCACGATGCTTCGAACACAGCAGCACGAATTGTGGTAAAATTTGTGAGTGGACATGAGCTCGACGTGCCATATACACATGTCCACCAGAGGATGAAGTCGACCATGAGTGTCGTTCACCTAGTTCAAATTGTAAGAACGCTGTAGGTGGCGGTGGGAGAGCAGATCCTCTCGGACTGGCTATAGCATGCAGAGCTTCAAGCGAGGTCAAAGGTAAACTTTGAGGGTGGAACAACTCAATCGTTTGTTGCATTCGGACTTGGCACAATAGCAGATTGAAATTCTCCACTAGTGTAGTACAATCAGAATCCACTTCAGACGAGAAAAGTGCCAGCGACTCGTCCGTCTCTAAAGGCTCCAGTTTGTCAATTGTGCCTTTATAGAATTCCAGAGCCACAAGAGGATTCGAGAAGAGAAAAACCCACTCGCTATTTTCTATATGTCCCAGTCCATTTTGAAGGAGTAAAGTCAGCTCGTCGTCGTTCGCAACTAGGTACAGATACAACTCGCTGCCTCCACTTGACTTTTCCTTCTCCATTCGCTTCGTATTCCTTTCATACGCTGCAGTCAGATCATCATGAAAGCAGCGATACATTTGGAGAATATGCACGGTACTCTCATCAACACCAGATGCAACGTCGTGTTGCTGGTTTGTCGGTCGACGAAAATTTGCAGCAATAAATCGATAATCCGGCATGTGCTCGAGTAGTTGCTGGAACGCAACCTTATGTGGATATTCGTGCTGTACCGCAGCGATTGTAAGCGCTAGTCTTTGTTCCGCCATCGCCTCTAGCTCCATGATCTCGTAGTCGCGTTCTTCTTCGAGTAATGCTTTATCCTCGAGATCGTATTGCTCGTTAATTGCCGTACAGAAATCGTGTTGAATCTTTGCAACATTTTCACGCAACAAGTCAGCGTTTTGTTCGCGCAGTTGAAGCTGTCGTTGCTTCTCCTCCTCAATCTGCGCCTGTCCAGCGGTAACACAAGTTTCAACGTCGTTTAAAGCTTCCATAAGCTCTTGTTGCAACATCTGAGCGTTTGATTTGCCTCGTTCTTTTCTGGTAGTTATCAATCGCAACTCCTGCTGGTATGCTAGAGTCAACTCCGCTAGCTGGTCGTTAAATTCCAATGCCTGTGTCGTGTATAGTCAGGTAGTTAAGAAAAAAATATATAAAATGAAACAAAATAGTGTAAAATAAAATCGGTACCTGTGTGAGAAATTGATCTACTGCAGTTGAGCGCTCCTCGCTCCGAATAAGAGTCCCGTCCAGTTGACGCAACTATTAAAATAGAGAGTCAAACTTATAAATTCTGCCAGTTTTATAGTATCAGCGTACAGTACCTGTTTGAGAATTGTTATGGCAGAAGACCGATAATCTGGGTGATGGACGATCGGATTCGACCCAAAGTGCTCGTCTGAAAACGATAGCTGGCGTAGAACGATGAGTTTACGAAGGTGTTCGAACTCATCCACGTCGCGGATACGGTTATTGGCCAGATTTAGTCTCTGCAGATTGACGAGGTTCGAAATTCCATCGCTAGATGCTTTCAGCGTTTGGATCTTGTTATTCTAACAGTACAGTAGAATACAATACGTAAGAACGTAGTTACCGCGTTATATCGCTCTCACCTGTAGCCATAACTCTCGCAGGTTTGTGCAGAATCCCAGGTTATCCACCGTCGTAAGGCAGTTATCAAACAGCCACAGCGTCTTCAGTTTTCGGCAGCTAATCAGCAAGCACATTAGAGCTTTGCTAAGCCTGATCGTCGTGCCGTACGCGTACCGTTCAAGCCCCTCGATTCGACTTATGTTATTCTGTTGTAGATACAAATGACGTAGCTCATGCAGCGACGACAGCCCACTTATATTGGAAATGTTTTGGTTGCTCAGACACAAGTGCACGAGCGATGCACTGACAGGTTCAAAACTTGAAATCTTCTTGAAGTCGCAATTCATCACTGAGTCGGCACGTAGGTAAACAGCAACACAGATGCAAAATGAGTCAATTGCAAGTTGCAATAACGAGTTGCAAGTGCTAACTTACTTGTGAACTTTTGTAAATTTCTGCATTTGGTCAAGGCGCCGCTGTTCATGTACTTGAAGTTTCCAAAGATCACTTCGATCTCCTCGAGCAGCTCGTGATCGCGCTCACCCGTGGCTTCAGTCTGCAATAATGCGGCAGTGTCAAGGCGCTAGAGGTGATATCGCAATGTAGTCGCGGTTCAAGCGCGTACGATCGTGGCGGAGGTGAAGACATCCTGTGCCGCCATCGGATCCGATTCTTTTTAGGGAGCAGGATCTGTAAGTGCCCAAATTCAAATTTGGGTTCTTTCTCAAAAGTAATGAATGGGACGGTACTGTACTTGGGTTCTGGCTAAATTCTTTACATGTATTATACATAGCGACTTTGACTGATTGCGCCAAGATTTTACGCTCACTTGGCAGTTGAGAGGCACCTCTCGATTTTGAAACGTGAAAATCGGTAAGCACCCATATTGATCAAAATTGCAGATGCACAAGTTGAAGAGCACCCTGAACACTAAATACCTTTGAAAGGTAACCTTTCACTGGAGAAACAGAAGCTTTTATTTTATTATAATATAGCTTGGTGAGGGAAAGAAAGCGAATGGTGAGCTTGTGTCAGTAATGAGCACACATGGGGCGCATTCATTTGAAGATGCTCAATTTCCGTCGAAAGTGCCCATTTCGTTATCTGGGACAGTCTGGTAAAGTAAACTTCAATCAGCCTTCCGTGGATAATCAGCAAATCATCTTCAGAAAAAATGAGATTCCATACCCTCGTAATTTCGATTCTGTCTTGGAGAAGCATTTATTAGCTAAAGCCCCGTTGGTCAGTTGCCTCTATTATTAAATCAGTTACATCCTGTTGCAGCTTCATCGCATCACAGTATGTTTCATTTGCCGCCCGGTTCTGCGCGTAAGCTAAGAAAATGTGCACAGAGAACAAGACCGCAAGCCAAAAGGAACTGAGACCACAGCTCGGACTCACTCGGCAAGCCATCGCGAGGAGAAGAAGCGGCGTGTTGTGATGGGGAACTCGACGTCCAAGAAGTCCGGCATCAGTCGGCGCCACTCGTCTAGCACTCGCGAGCTCGAAAAGTTGACGCAGCCCACGGGGTACGCCGTAACCCCTTGTCCACCAGGGTAAACTTCAGTCCGGAAACTAATTTCGTGTTACTTTGCCAGTCTGTACCCGAGTTGTCCATGGGAACTCAAGACAGCGCGTCGACTCATCATGGAGCGCAAGCTGGCGCCACGTTTCCCCGGTCAGGAGACCAAGGAGGGCTGCTTCACACTCGAGTGTCCGATTTGTTTCATGGTAAGAGAGAGAGAGGGGGAGATTCTCACTCGTTGAGGCTTGTGCACTGACTAGTTTTGCACTTGCGTCTTACAGTTCTATCCCGGAAACCTCAACACATCGAGCTGTTGCACTAAACCCATTTGCAGCGAGTGCTACCTGCAGATCCGTCCGCCACAAAAGCCCATTTGGTGCGTAACGACACCTCTGATATTTCATTTCCTACTGACCTCCTCACCTCTGTTTAGTTGCCCATTTTGCAACCAAGATGACTTCAGTGTTCGATATGCGTCTCCGTCTCCAGCTGAGCTCGCCACTATCCGCTCCATGAAGGTAAAACCTCACCAAGATGGCGTTGCGTATGCAACTTTTGACTCACTGGTTTATGTCACGCTACAGAATCTGAGGTCACCGCGTCGAAGCAGCGCCATTGGCATCCCCAAGCGCGCAGACTCGGAGCCTGCACCTTCAAGCACACAAAGCGCACAGTACGCGTCGGTGGAGGACCGACACCGTATCCGCGACTCGCTGCGCTCGCAACTCAGCATCAGTGACAAGCCCGTGACCAACAGTCCGCACCCGAATAGTGTCGCAGCACTCAATGACGCCGCGTCGCATCTCTTGACGACTCCCGCGGACGCTGCGCGTCTGGAAGAGCTGATGCTCTTGGAAGCCATTCGACGGTCCATGCAGGATGTCTGTGTCGGGAAGGACGACGAGAGAGGGGGGTCCCAGAGCAGCCGGCATCCGACACGTGGGAGCGGAGAGGACGAAGACAGCGACAATGATTACGCCGACGTGGCGCCGTTGAGTGCGTCTCAGATCCGAGTGAGCGCCTCGGGTGCAGTCCGCTATTCGATTGACTCGAATCAACACGCGGTGCGTCATAGCGACACCACCGCCCTATCGCGATCATCGACCATGCAGAGCTGGAATCCGCTGGACACTTGAGACTGACGGATGGACGTTGTGTGTGGATGCTGCGTGGCAAGATGGTGACGTGTACGTCATACGAAGAGCAAGAGAAAAGGGCGCGAACGAGGACGACGAAGGGAAGGCGCTCGTTAAGTTATTTGCCGTGCTCAGTTTTATAAAAGTCGTTTTCTTTAAACAATTTTCTTTTTTTTATTGATTGCGTCATCTGAAGTGACCTAAGTGGGCGGAACATTGTGTCATGTTTCTGTATCATTTTCCGACGATTGGCTGCGAGTGTCGGCGTCATGGCTGGGCGCAATGTACGCGTCTTCACGGTGGCGAATGAATGTCGCTTCGTAGTGGTGCGCAACGTGCCAGCGCTCGGAGTGATCGACGATCTACTGAAGCGACTCAGTTTGTACGGAAAGATCTGTGAGTATCGACTGCTAGACCACGCAGACGATCGGGAGACGGCGCTGCAGTTCGAGGAGCCCTCCAACGACGACAGTGAGTTTACAGATACGGTCTGGGTACAGTACCAGACTGTAAACAATGCGCGTCATGCCAAGGCGCGAGGAGTGCAGAAACCATTTTTCGGCAATAAATTACAGATATCTTACGCGCCACAGTTTGAATCTCGAGAAGATACAGCTGATAAATTAGCGCAAAGACGGCAATTGCTGCAGCGTCGTGCTCGACCGACTATTTATCGTGCAGAGAGGAAAAGATCCGTGCCATGGAATCCACCACTGCCGCCTCCACTTCCTCCTACAGACGAGAAATCTAAATTCATTGGACCGCAATTGCCATCGAGGGCTTCGCAGGTTGTGCCGGGACCTCTTCAGACACCACACAGGCCACAAGTGGCTACACCGCTGCAAAACACAAAGCGCCAACGTATATAAAGTGCTTTTTAGACGAGTTGCTTGAACTGACGTCGCATCGAGCGAATGAAAAGCGCCAAGTCGCCGTTCCCGTTGAGATCCGTCACCAATAGGTTCAGCGACGCCACATTCTCACTACAAGAGTCCACTACAATATGACAAGTGTTAAAAAAACTAAAAAGAATAATTAATCGGGAATAAAAGCTTACCAATATATCGATCGGTGATCGGGTCGATCGTGATTCGGAATGAGAACTCGCGATTCGGATTCTGCGCGTCGATCTGCGTGAACCGCACCACGATGCGGTCCGCTTCGAAGTAAACATATTTTTTTTACCGTTAGTTGAAAAATACACTTTTTTCTTTGCAAAAAAAAACTTACTTGCTGCATGCTCGAAGAACAGTCCAAGTCTTTGATACATAGCGAGGCCTTGCTTGAGCTCCTGTAGCTGCTGCTCCTGCGTCGTGCGTTGTCTCTGCGAGTCCTCCTGTAATTGCTTGAGTTTCATGTCCTCCTCTACTGTCCTTTCGAACAATTGCTTAACCACGGGCTCGCGTCGACTCTTTTCGGCCCGCAGTACCTCGATCTCCACCTCACTCGCGCTCACCACCCTCTCCTTGGCGTGCGTATCTGCGCAGAAAGAGCACAGGCTGTTAGTATATCTGCGCAGCAATCTAGCCGATAATTTACGCACCAGCTGAGATTTTCTGGTGCTCGATCTGCAACATTTCGCGCTTCCGTTGAGCTTCATCCGAGGCACGCGCGTGCTCCTGCGACTGCAGCTGGTCGGTACGCTTTTCCTCCAGTATACGCGTTTTCTGAGCCTCTACCCACGCCTCCAGCTGTGAGCGCGTGCTAAGGTTCTGCTGAACCAGCGGCTCCGTCTCGAGCGGCGGCGGCAGCCCAACTGGACGCCACTTTTCCTGCATGTGTCAAATTTGAAATTTGAGGCGGGAAAGTGAGTATTTCCGATTTTTTTTTAAGAAACCAAAACGTTTTTTTTAAATAAAGTAGTTTTAAAGGTTTTGTTTTCTTGAAAACGCAGTTTAAAACCTACTAATAGTTAGGTTATTACCCCCTAATATTACTTTCGGAGCTGAATTGACTCCAGATGCGACGACTCAAAGAAGGCATTTTATTAGTCGAAATAGTGAAAGTAAAGTGTGTGATCTGTTATCAGTACTGCTTCGAGCGCTTCCGCGTCTTGAATGGAAAGGCCCGACCGCGCGGAACCTCCCCTTCACGGACCAATCTCCGCACAGTGGTAAGCTTCAGCTGATCTACCCTACATTTACGCCTGCTTAGCTTTAGCTTTAGTATATCGTACCCCGTGTTGAACAGTTCAATCGCGTGAGCTTCGTCACGGATACTTAGCATCGGTACGTGGGGTTTACCTTCAGCTCCGTTGCCATTATGGCGCATTATTATGGGCCATTCTGAGAGCGTCGCCTTCTTCTGTGGCGTGGCTAGATCATCGGACGAGATGCCGTTATAAGGAGGGTAGCCGCGTCTTTGGTCACCGATCCACCACAGCATCCACGCGCCAAGTGGGTCGATGCTCGGAAACGTAAAATCTTTTGGCAGCAAATGACCCCCCCCATGTGATAATGGCGTTGTGGAGCATAAAGCTGCGATGGTGTTTTCGTGTTTGTAGTAATGCTGCGAAGACCTACCTCGGCTAGCAAAGATTGTATCTCGTCGCGTAGCATTTGACGGGTAATATTTCCAGCCGCAACGCTTTTCCTCTCCAACACCTGCTCCATTCGCTGCTCAAGAATACTGAGAAGGGTATATATTGATTGCTGCTGTTTGTCTAGTTTCTTGTGTAGCTCAATATATGGTGGTATTCCTGTTGGCTGCATCCTTTCTGCTGTGCCATCTTCAAGCTTTAACTGGAGGTCCACTAGAGCATTTGGGTTCGTGAAATGTTGGCTGACAGTAGCGTGTGGCTAACAGGTAATTTATCCAGGAAGAAATTAGCATGGTACACCAGAGACGTCAGACATAGCTGCAGTATTCCACCAAAAGATTCATCGTTGGCCTTTGCTGGAAACATTTTTTCACGCCCATGTTTACACTTTACGTGGGTTTACACTAAAATGAGGCGGCAGAGCAGCAAACCTTGACTCGTTAACCGGCAAACCGGCTACGACACGGCCCAAAAATTGGTCACCGACAGCCTCGTAGCGGAAATACTTGTCTTGCACACCCACACCACCTAAAGACCATCCACACCGAAGGCATAAACTCACTATTGATGGCCCGCCAGTGCTTCTACCGCATGGAAACGTGGCAACCCCCTTCCGCACTGAATGCGTACCGTGAATTTTTGAAGTACCGTCCTTCTTTAATAAGCTGTTTAAAGACCTACCGAAGCGAATTTTTGCATCGGATCTTGGAAATAGAGGACCTTGTTTCAGTCGCGGGTTACACGCCAGAATGCTGCGACCCAGCATGGTGAGAGGCTGGACGGGTTTGCATAAAGATGGCGCGGGTCTCGAGGGCTAAATCCTTCTTGATTGGTCTTCGTCTTGAAAAAATAAGTCCCGCGCTGTCATCTTTCTCGAGGAAATGCTGAGTTTGAAGGGTTTGGACAGAGATCGATCTGCACATTAAATTCCGCTGGGAAATTAAAAAGAAATGCGAGAAGCCACTGTCACGAAGCATCAGAGTAGAGTCACACAGCTCGTTGTAAAGCAAATAGGTAAGTGGCTGCTTCCAGCTTTTGGAGTGCTCGATTGGTTCAACGCCGATTCGAGGCGTTTCATTCCTGAGAAGAGCTGTTTTATGCCGTCACCATATTCCACCGGTAGTGCAATGCGTTTGATCCTGTACAGGACCTTAATAGTTCAGCGATATCCCCCTAAAGTAGCCGCTCATGCCCCACGTCGTTTGTACACGAGAAACATCTCGAAATATCGAGGCGTAAACTCGACAAGGTTGAGACCTCCACTGCCATAAAAAAACCGGTTCGTGTTAGATTCTTCTTTAGAAAGTTGGTCGTGAACCCACTGCTTAATTACGTTGAGGTTACACGCATACTGCTTTCGCGTTTCTGGCGATATGCACGCGTCGCGGATAGCTTCTGCGTCCGCTGCTTGAAAGACCTGTGGCGCACTTGTCGGCGCAGCTACTGGCGACCTTCCATCCCTTATCTGGCTATTTCTTCTGCGTTCACGCCAGGATCTAGCATCTATTTGAGCCAATTGAAGAGCGTTACGTGTCTACTTTCGGCCAATCCGTGGACTACAATATCGCCGAAGGTTGCGCTTACGATTTCGCCGAAGATTTTAATTCGGCACCCCTCTTGTCCAGGTTTTATCACTCAGGTATTGTCCAGGTATACCGGCAGGTATTGTCCAGATAGAGTTTTTACGGTTTAAATTACTCTCATTTTCTTCTTTTGATTCCTAGCCACCGGTTAGGGAGACACGTGGCAGCCCCCCCCCCTCCCACGCACCGAGGATAGCACGCACGCACAAGACTGCCCAGATCAAGGCGAAGATGGCAGAGCAAGAGCGTGTGGCCGAGGAAGCTCGTCAGGCTAACCTCGCTCTCTTGCGTGCGGCGCGTACGCGCTCAGAGAGAGCACACGCCAGAGAAATCATGGAGACATCTCGCCCTAGTCCAACTGAAGTAGCAGAGGACAGCAATGCTCAAGAGCGAGTGGAGGAGGCAACAGAAGACGTCGCAGATGAAGGAGGAGATGGTGAGGAAGGGCAGGGAGGTGTGGACACGTCGAGTGAAGCAAAGAAGACTACGGGCGATGAAGAGGACGATTCGGTGGAAGATGAAGAGGATGCAGAGGAGGAGAAGGTCGCTTCGGGCGAAGGGGAAGAGGGTGAGCTGGAAGAAGATGAAGTGGAGACGGAACCAACGAGAAAGCGTCGTCAAGGAAAGCAAAGAACCGTCTCCGATGTCGAAGAAGAAGAGCTAATTCAGGTCCCTGTATTTAAGGCGCATCATGATTCGTGGGCCTCGCTGGAGCAGTCTCTCAAGGAATACATGGAGGCGACGCGCCAAAAAATCGTGGTGAAAGAGGTGATCAATGTAGCCCGCAGGAATGCTTATCGTCGGCGCCAAGTGAGGTACCAAGAGCTTCCTGACTCAGAGTTGCCTCTCGTCCCTGCAGAGATGGAACCTTATCAGCGCAAGTTTATCCGTACGCATGGGTGGTCCGAACGTGACAGATCAACGGGAAAGCGGACGTCACACAAGCTGAGTACTACCGATTGTCCGTTTCAGATGCTGGCTCAAGCTACCAAGCGTAGTGACGGTCAATGGGGCGTTGTGATGAAGCGTGAAGTGTACGCCCATAATCATCGTGTCTCCGAAGACATTTACAGGTCTTATCCAGGTATTCGCCAGGTTCCGGCGGACTCACCTTTGATGTCAGGTATTGAGCTGCTGGTTGAATCCGAAGCCGGGACAACAAGCGTGTACAACTACATTCGAGAGAGCTCAAAGCACCGAGTCTCCATGGATGATGTGCACAATCTACTTCGCCGGCTGCGTAAGCAAGGTAAATGTTTGGTTTGATTACATGTCTTGTCTTCTTGTTCCCCTCTAACTTGATGCATTCGCAGGTGTAGAGTTGTCTGATAACGATGCCGTGGCTGAGATGATTATGGACTTCAACAGAGAGTCACCGGCAAATGTTTCTTCGGTGCACGAAAGTGCACGTGGTGTATACTCTATTGATGATCATGCCTGGAGTTCGCGAAGTTGGGTCTTTCCTTACTACCTTTCCAGTCAACAAGAATGGTGAGGGAAGGTCAATTCAGTGGCGCGTCGACGGAGATTACGTGCCAGATCGAGTGCGATTCCGGCTAGTCGAATCGCTTGTTGATGATGCGTTGGATAAGTTGAGGGGCGGATTGGCGCTAGATGAAGAAATTGAGTTGGACAGTGACGGTGAACGAATGGGCAGCATTGAGAGCTACGTGGTGTCAATTGAAAAAGTTGGTCAGTTCACCAGAGAGCAACTGGAAGCTATGAAATCCTTGTGGGGGCTACAAGATACTTGTCGCAATGCGGTTCTTTGCTGTACCTGGTTGAATAGCACTGTTAAACCCGCGGTCAGTGATCCCGCTTCAGCGGGTATTATAATGGGAAATATTCTGGAGTGTTGGCCGTATACACCGCTGGTTGGGTTCGGATTCGACCTGACGTACAACAATCTCTTTTGCTTTCGAGATTCCGCTTGGCTAAACGATAATGCCATGTGTGCTTTTGCGGTTTGTCTCGCACGGTACAAGAACAATTGTACAGTCGTCATTCCGCCCCCCAAAAAAGCCAAAGATGCCAAGAATGGAACCCAACCAAAGGCCACCAAAAGTCGTATCTCTACAAGCACGCTCGACAAAGTTGGTGAAAGTGTTGCCTCGCACCAATTCGTGCTTCTTCCTATCAATTTTGGTGGCACGCATTGGGGATGCCTCGTGGTTGACCGAGACACCAAGGTTATCAAGATGTACGACAGCATGGGCGGTAAGAGAAACAAGAAACGGTTGCAGAAGATGGCTGAAGAAATCCGTACTGGGCCTCTACGTGACGATTCCTACGAAGCTTTGGAAGTAACCGAGCCGGTGCAAACGGACAGTGACAGTTGCGGTGTGTTTGTGTGCCGGTTTTTTTGGACTTGCGTGAGCAGCGAATCCCCCAGCGATGTGTCCCCAGCTGGTATTACGAAGCTGAGGTGGGAGATGCTGCACGCAGTCATGAAGTTGAGGCCGCGCTTGTTATTCGTGCATATCCGTCAGTGCAGCATGCATGCAAACACTAACGATTTTAATACATGGTCAATTCTTGGGCAAAACCTGGACAATGACTGTATGGTGCAGAAGTCGATAATGGTAAATTCGTGGTACGCCACCATGAGCGTGAACGCCGACACACCGCAGCGGCCATCACTCTAGAATTTTTCGAAGTAGCGCACACATGAGTATCCCAGGTTTTAAAACCTGTAAAATACCTGGGTAAACGGTGAAGAAAGCGATTGGCTGCGGTGAGTTCCGACGTCGACTGCCTACGATCATTTCCACTGTAGCCTAAGTCGTGCACACATGAGTATCCCAGGTTTTATACCTGGAAAATACCTGATTTGGTCATTTAAGCTCCCGAATGTAAATTACCAAATCTGATTCCGTTCTCTATAAGGAAACCTGGGCGAAACCTGGCCCCCTAGCTGGACTATCCATGGAGAATCAGATTTCTGAGTATTTTTTCAATCTGGGAAACCTGGACGCTAAGGTCGTCCATTTTAATTCCAGAGTGGCGGTAGTAAAATTTAGTAGTGATCTAGAAACAAATTTTTGTTTTGAATGAAAAAGAAAGCCCAACCGCTTACGATTTGACCAGAAACTTAGCATAAGTCTTACTTAAGTCGGAGAATGTATAATTCGCCTGTCCTGTTCTTTTCACCCGCTAAAATCGCCGCACTACACTTGCATACACGGTTGGATAATGTTCTGTGTTTAGCTGCGTATCTAGCACGACACCACGTTTTAGCAGCATTTGCGCTCGCATTTCGTTTACTTGACTAATGAGTATCGAGCGCCTCTGGGAATCCGAAGCGATGCCTCCCCGTGTTGTCAAGCTGAGTGTGCTACTCGGCGATCTTTGCGTCGTCGTTGAAATGTAGCTCGATCTTCACTCGGTCGTAGTAGCCCGCAATCGCATACGTATTGGCATATTGACGAAGCCTGTAGTTGAAACTGACCACGGTTTAGCGTAGGTGAACTGTTTCCACTGGTAAAGATGGATGCCAAGCCAAGCGTGCTAATGAACATGATTTTCGACGCTGAAGCTGTGACCGAGTTGCGATCACAGTTGCCTGTATGCAGGCGATATTCATCGTCACACATGTAGATCTCAACACACTTGGTCGGATAGGCAAGGGTTTGTACTACGTTGCTCACAAAGCTGTTCAGCGCAGGAAGAAGGCTCATGAATGCGTCTACAAGCTTGTCCATCATATCCTCAATTAAGTTGTGCATCGGTGTGCTGCGTTGCGCCATTGTTTTGAGCACCTTTTGGTCTCGGATCTGCGTTTCGACCGAAGCTTTAAGCGAAAAATCACGAACGTTTGTGAATGAAAAAACTTCGATGCCAACGGGGACAGCGCAGTCGATTGGTAGTTGGTTTAACGATCGGATGAGTTGCATCACGCCTTTTACCGTCGTCAAGTTTGCCGCGATAGAATCCGAAAGGGAGAAACCTTTTACTCCCACGTGCGGATTAACCCGGCGTTTGTTGTGCTCTTATCGATGATTGATTCGATTTCTGAAATGAGTTTTGACGCCGATATACTCGATTTGTTGCCCCATGGTGAAAACAAAATAGAGGCGATACCGCCATAGAGCTCGGCTGTACATACCTGGTTGCCCAAAAGTTTCACCACCCACCGGTTGCCGTCCAAGTGCCCCCCCCCCATTGCTGATGGGGATCAAGTCAAAGTAGTACGGCGTTTCGATGCAGCATTTAGCAATCACACGCTTGAAACAAAAACCACAACTTTTTTTTCTTCGACACGATGTGCCTCCGGACTCTGTTGGCTTCGGAGCGAGTAGTTAAGCAATCTGCATTAGATGGAGCGAACCTTTTACCGTCGACAGGTTCTCGACATACTTAGTGTGCGTCTGCCTGTACTAGCTTGGCCTGTCCTTCGAGGTAGCCAAATCCGAGGGAGAACTACGGAGCACCGAACTTCGGAGATTTGGGACATAAAACAAACAACAGAGAAGTCATAACACACCAAATTTGCAAACACGACATCGCCGAGCGACCGTTCATTTATCAAAGGCAAACGTGGTGGGAGTGGTCTCCATGTGGGCGCATAAAGGCTTTTTATAATTGAGCAGCAACACTGTCGCCGCCAGCCGTATCGTCTCGAAGGAAGCATCTCGCTACAGAGGAGCTCAATGGATCCCACGAGCGCGTAACGACAGAGAGATGGCTGCGGGATCGCCCAGGAAATCTCTAAGACAGAAGTGGCTAGGCTTGTCACAGTTAGAGCGTGATCTCCACCTACAAGGTGTTGAGGACCCTGGTTTCAATCTCGACGATTACCCACAGGGCACCCAAGACAGCCGCAGTGATCCGTCCTGTCACCCGTACAGGGGAACACACCTACCGTTCTTCAAGACGCAGCTCCTATCCGACGGGCCCGGACCAGCTCATAGGCACCAACCGACCGTGCGTTTGGCCAATTTGTCCAGTTGCATGACGAATTAACTAGCGAAGTGATAAATTCCGCCCAAACGGCAGAGCTAACTGCTATGGCTTTGGCAGCTAGAGAAAATAACTCCCAACTTGTGGCATTTCGTTCAGCAGCCGTTGTAGACTGTTTAGGTGAACTAATTGGTAGTGCTGTCGGCGCAGAAAATCGACGGAAAAAATTGAGCATTATTCACGACGTGAGTGGTTCGATGGGAGCTACGAGATTGCAGCTTCATAACGGTTTACACACAGACTCGGAAGCCAAGGAAACTGTTACGGCCACGGATGCTGCGGTCGTTGGAGCTAAAACTGCGCTCAAAGAGTTTACAAGCAACGCAAAAAACCAAAATCGTACTTCAGGTCGGTATATGAAGAGCGACAAATTATCAGGCCCACTGCTACGCGATATCTGAACGAATTCGCTTGGATTGATACGGATGGAATCGATGGTGCCAAAGGGCAAATAAACGAGCTAACAACGTGCAACGATATTATGAGCGACTCTTCACTTGGAATGGAAACGGGGGGGGGGGGTCTACTGCGCGCCAAAGCCATGGAGACGTAGATCAAGGTCCGCGTGAAGACAGCGGGTCTGCAGACATTTTGCTTTCGAGTGATGGTGAAGCTGATGATAGCGGCGAAAGCGGTGGGTGCAACGCTGCGGGTACGGTGAGAAGCAAACCTCGCGCATGTGTACGGACGAGAGCAAGAACACACTACTATTTTTACTTAAGCTAGATATACCTGCTTATCAATCGAAAGCATTTATGCGGTTTAATTAAAGATGTCGCTAAGCTTCAATTCCCGCATAGCCCCACAACCGAGGAGGCGTATACGCGTCCATATCCGTCCAGCTATCTGTGAAACTCGCCTCAGCATCCAATTCAAAGTGGAAAAGCTCTCGTCTCGTGCTGTTGCCCCCCCCCCCCTGCTTGGTGTGAAGCTCTTTTCGAGGTTGCTCTCTGCTTAGACGTTCGTATAACCGGCTCCAAAACTTCACCAACTCGCTCGATCCCGCCGTTTCGAACCCACCAATGTCGATCAAAATCACTAGGCTGAAGAAGTTTAGTACCGTCAGACTGGTACATATGAATCAGTTCGTGTACGCATGGTCTTCCTAAGCAGCGGCGGAATTTTCCAGTACATGGCTGCGCTGTTCTCTCGTTGGGTCCTTAATCATCTCGTGAACATGTTTAATAGCCACTTTCCACAACTGAAACGCTTCATTAAGTGCGTAGGCAGTCACAATCTTCACCACGCTTGACAATGCCGGATCACTTAGTTTGTAGGCTACTCTGCTGGCATCGCGATGTGCATTTAATTTGCACGAGCTGACCGTGAGTCCCACCACGGTAGAAGCCTTCGGAAAACAGTGAGGATGTCATTGTTTGACGAGTCCAACCAAGACTTGATTTTTTGCGTGAGTCCCCTCAACCGTAGTGTCGAGAATCCCAATGTACAGGTGTTTATCTGTCCAATACTTAAAAAATTACTCTTTGTGTGTCCACCAGGTGCTGTCGAGATATTCTGCCAATGAAGTGTCCATTTTACGAAGGGTGAAACAGCTTCTCGTAAAGCCCTATTCAATTTCCGCTCGTAAAACGAGTAATATTCTTCAAGAAACGCGTTCGTCTTACACGTGTTCATTCTCGTTCTCCCAAATAAATCGGGTTTGGATAGCTTAATTTCTCCAAAACTTTCCTCATCCGGGCCTCCACATTTCGATTTACATGCCACCGGCAAATAAGTATGGCAGCTGAAGGGAATACAATATCCGTAGCTTTCATGCACGCACGAGCCCTATCTGTAACTAACACGGGAGGAAGATATATTTCATTCTCCATCAGCATTATCCTTAGCATCGATAGAGCCCATGAGTAGTTAGGATCAGCCTCACCAGGCAACCAACCCTGAGCCAGTGGTAAAAACGTGTTCATACCTGTCACCGTGATGATGTTGAGTAACGGGCACTTGTACTTGTTGGTTTTGTAGGTGCAATCGGGAGCCAAAACATTTAAATAATCTTTGGCGAGCTCCAGGGCACCTGGATGTGACCATAGAAGATAAGGTAGTCGGTTACTTCAGCTTTCCACTTCATAACGATATTCGAATTTATGGTTTTGAAGGGCTTGAAAACAGAACATCGACCCCTTCAAACCGGCAGATTTTTCCTTTCCTTAAATTGCATATGCAAGATAGTTTGACTTGGTGTTTGTATACTTTTACTTGTTACAGAGATGGTCGACGAACCGAACGTTGTAATAACCGGTGCAAACTGCATATTAACGTGCATACACGGCTGCAAGTTTAGGTTCTAAACTGCATTATTCATTCCATTTCCGTAACATAGATGCTGACTTCCGGTCGTCTGGTAGTACAGCGATAGGCGGGTGCAGAAACGGTTGCAATTTTAGAGATATTTGAATGTCGAATTTTGAAAACTGTCCAATTGCGTACATATATTGAAGTTTTCCCATCCAAGTGGCGAGCAATCAAAAGTTCAGTTTTTGTGGCTTATACAAATATGAAGCCTATAATATAATCTGAGCATGGGCTTCCGGCTCAGTAAGCAAAATGAATCGACGGTTGCACTTTATTCTCAACCTGCAAGAGATATAGAAAGACAGTTTTCACTGCAGCCATTACTTCGCAAAAACACAAATACTGATAATAAAATGCATATTCACCCTTTGGTATCCTGCATATGCACGATACTTAATCAGCAGCATCTCTCAGTCTTTTGCGTGATCCACCACCTTTCGTTGGCGCATACGGATGCGGCGTTCTTGGGTTCGAAGGTCGCAGCTTTCCTTCACTCCATTCCTTGTGCCACACGTCAAAGCAGGTTGTCAAGACTCCGCGAATCACATGCCTCGGGCGCATACACAGGTAGATAGGCGCATTACCATCGCACTCGGAGCAGTAGTACGCCGTCGTGTAGGGCTTCGCGCCCTGCATCAGAGAGCAAACTTTACACGCACGCTGACGCCGCTTCGGCTGCGTATCTCGGTTCCTCCATTCATCCACCAACTGTGCTACATGAGTAGAAGCGTGCCCCGCCACACCAGAACCCGACGTACCGGCGATCTGCTCCCTCTCACAAAACGTGTTTCCGTCGAACATGTCCACTTTTTGGAGCTGGGTGAGCTGCAAGTGGAGGCGCTTCATGAATTTAACGTGCGTCAACGGCTTTGAAGTCTTGTGCTTGTGGTAGGCCTTGTGTACAATGTAGCTGTTCACTATAGCGATATCAATAAGCCCCAGCACGAGGCTCTTGTAATACTTCCGAAAAGTCACAGCCCGCTGGAGGGAGTATCTTTGCAATCGGAGCTGGTCATGTACGTCGACAACCCCCATAAACTGATGGTAGTCCTTGATAACACGGGGGGCGACGACCTCGTGGTGTTCACCAGCTTTGTCTTTCCGAACGACTCTATCCAAATCCACACTCCCACCCGTAGCCAAGAAGTGCACAGGTTTTGAATCCATCCAGCAAATTGCGCGTAGGCCAGGTACTTTAGAAGATTCCACAATCTTACACGTCCCCCGATCCACATCTCGTGGCCGTGTTTTCATCTTACAAATGATATCTTTGCAGTACCCAACGCGATTTGTCATTATAGTGCCCAGACAATAGTACCCCATCAGCTCGTGTGGTTTGATTGGAGGAACTGATTGAAGCTCTTGTAGCACATCGCGCCGTGTCTTCTTCTTTGTGGTAGGATTCGCTTGACAGCGTCGCTTGTGGCGCTTATAGGCATCGTCAACACGAGCGTGGAGCATATCTCTTTGGTACTTGTTTGAACAGACAGCAACGTGCTGCCACAATGCAACCGGCATGAAGTAAAAGAACAACGCCATAGGCGAGTCCCCACGATGCAGTACTTCAGGAGTGGGTCCGGAATAGCCTTGGCGAAGTCCCGGGTAGCTACTAGCGCCTTCAACAGGAACGTAAGGCGTCTGTAACTCCTCATACACATCCGGTTCTTGAATTGGGCCCCATCCATTAGTCGAAAACTCTCTCAGTGTTCTGTCCAGCAAGTTACCCGCCAACACAGCGTCGGTGCCTCCAAATCCATCCAGAAATTCTTTTGCCAGCGCAATATCCATCTCGTCTCGTTCAGGGTCCGGCTCCGATCCATCGGCCGCACTGGCATTTGATACCCAACCATTGCAATCAGACTGGGTATCTGTGACAACGTCGTCCCTTGCCGCTTCATCGCCAGATTCAAGTGCATCATAGTTGGGGTCTCTTCCGCCCGGGGCGTCCACATTCAACCGGTCAGTTGTTTCTGCAAGTATTGTGCTTTGCACGCATTGTGGCTAAACCAGCCCATAACTTGTTATTTTAGCAAATCATCAAGAACACGACAACGTAGACTTACGTGCTCATCTCTTCGAATTAAAATTGAATAGCCCGCTTTCACGAAAAGTTAAGGTTGTATTGGGGCAGCTTTCGTTGAATGGCTGCGGTAAAAACGACAAACCAACGTCATTCCTCATTCTAACGCTTTCTCGTAGACTCTGTCATCTTAGCAGTAACAATCTCAATCGACATGAGATGGCGATCTATCGCCCTAACCTATATCTACGACATCGATTTAAGTGTGGTGGCCTCTGTAATGGGGGTGTCGACGCGGTCAATCTCTCGGGGAAAGACTCTTATTTCGCAGGCGTGGAAATGTGATACCAAACGCTCCTATTGTGCGGAAGACGAGATGGCCGCCGGAATGCATCAAGTTTGTCCAGCATTTTGTGGAGGAGCATCCGTGTTTCTACATCGAAGAGCTGCAGCTAGCTCTACAAGCAACATTCCCGTCACTTTCAAACATTTCAACGTCAACTATATGCCGGGCGCTGCGATTTGACCTTGGCCTCACTCGCAAGGTTCTTACCAAACGGGCAAGAGAGAGTGTGCTTGGGACACAACTCCAGGAACCTTTGATCGACGTCGTTTTCACCAATCATTTCTGGAAAATGTTGCCCCATTGCTAAATCCTTGGCCTCTTCCTAGGTACGCAGCTTACTTGTGAATCGACAACACATCTCACTAACAATACTGCATATAGGTCCATTGTTATTCTTGACAATGCCAAAATCCACATGTACAGAGAGCTAGAAGAGTTGGTTCACTCGACAGGAGCCTTGCTTTTCTTTTTACCTCCATATTCACCGCAGTTGAATCCAATTGAGGTCGGCTTTGGTCTTTTAAAACGATGGTTGACCCGGCATACGCATTTGGCTTTCCGGTTCGACGCCAAGCGCACATTGCAAGTTGCAATGCGAAAATGTATGGAGCCATCACGTGAAGAGAACAGTAATCTATATGGACATTGTGGCTACGATATAGCTGGTCTCAACCGCGATATATTTTTTAGTTGAATGTATGATCGCAATTTGCTTGTTTAGTTATTGCTACTGTTTTTTTATTGTGCTGCGTGCTCATCGTCATCAATATTTTCAGTAGGATACGTCGTGTCGAGGTCTGCCCGAAAAGGAGGAAAATGATTGTAGGACGGTAATCCGCGTGCTTGCCGCAATTCTACAACACCAATATCCAGAGGAATTACACCTTTATTCAAACGGCAACCCACACGAACGAACTGGCGTTGTTCGGAGTTATTCTCCTGCTGAGCAATTATGTCGGATTGCATTGCATCAACTCGCTGCAACTGTGAGAAGGTAGCATTAGTTGGTGGCTCTAATGGTGTTCCTTCAGGTTGTCGTGCATGGGATATAGCCCAATACCGCTGTGAAGCAGGGCCATACATGTCGCGTGCTCCTTCACGCTCTAGAAGTTCACTTATTGCTGCTGCAGATGCTTGTACACGCGATTCAGTGGCGCGACGAATTCCAGTACTTGTATTAGCTCGCTGCACGTAAATGAAGAGCTCAAGTTGAAAATCAGCCTGCCTGGTACACCACAAATAGTTAAATTATTATTACTCGACTGATAATTTTTTATAATGCACTTCTTACCCATTTTTTCTCCTGCTTGCTTGGTTCCATAGGCGGTTGATTCGATCAGTAAACTCACTCTGTAATGCTGGTAACGGTACGTAGTTTGATTGAGACGCATTAGCACTCGGCCGAATCTAAATAGGAGCGTCGGCTTCCCATGTGATGTCGGTATACGTTGCCAGCGAGCTGCTTATCTTGGCACGAAGAACATAAGGCCATCATTAGGCATGAATTCGAAGATGGTGGGGGCCCCGTGCGTCGTCCTGCTGTTTGTGTAAGGCTGTCCAACTTTGACAGTGAGCTGAACTTGCAATCGTGTCGGCATCGACAGCACCATTGCTATCCTGGCCAACAACGCTGACAATTAGAGGCAAGAAGAGATTTGCACCAGTGCCAGGCTGTAGATACGTACCGGGAGTGTCACGAAGACTGGCAAGCGAAGCAACAAGCTGCAGGTGTCTGGTACGACGCACTGATGCTTGAACCAGGAAAATGCTGAAGTGGTTAGAGCTGCTGCTAGCCTTGTTTTAGCTGAACCAGAACTTATTTTTAACGTTGAGTTATGGGATCAACTTTTGAGATTTGAAGTTAAGTTAGAGATGCCAAAGTTGGAGCAAAGCACAATATATCTTCGTAACACAAGCATAAAAATCGTTATCATGAATAATCAGTATAGGTATCATGAATATGCAGCATACGCACTGAATCGCATTGTAAGACATACCCGTTTCGTTGTTCTCTTCAACAGACTCAACGCTGGAATACCCTTCGTCCCCTGATTCAACATTTTCTTCGTCACCTCCATGAGGACCTGGCAACACGATGGGGGTTTGAGCGACGACTTGAGCAACGGGCTCAGCTACTGGCACTGGCGCTTTTTCTTCATCAGATATGGCGTCGTCAACTATAGTGCATTCACAAGCGTTAGACTGCATCAATATGCATGTGGTCGATGAAATGTTCAGGATAGCGTACGGGCTTCTTCGGGCGGATGTACTGCATGAGCTAATGCATAATGCTAGGTAGTTATCCTGCATATCCTGCATATCATATCATGAATATGCAGCTGGTACTCACATGAGCGGCGACGTTTCTGCTTGTCCGTGGCAGGCGGCTTGGGCACTTTTTGAGTGCGCTTCACTTGCGTTTGTCGCGTCAAAGGCTGCTGAGTACCTGAAGAAGGTTGAAGTGGAGACGTGGGCTGGGTGGTGGCCGCTTGAGCGGGTGGTGATCTTGTTGTGACAGCATAATCAGCAGGAGGTGCTGGTGGCGTCTGGAATGGTCCAGAACTGGTAGACGAAGGCTTTTTGGAAGCTGTAACATCATACAAACAATTGGTTCGACTGTGTAGCCAGCAATCGCCACCATCTCGCTTACCACCACTGTAGTACTCGAACAGCTCTTCCTCCCCAAGAAAAAAGTCGATGCCTTTTGTGCCGTTAACATGTCCGCCAGGGCGAACGTACTTCCATCTCGGATCTAAGTCCTTCACTCGCGGTCTTACAGATGTCCATCCCTGCTTCTTCAGCTCCTTCCCACGCCACACCAAACGGGATGTTTTGACTGCTCACGTACTTGCCTCGGACAGCAACCATTTCATGCAGAGAGCCTGGCTCCGTTCTTTTCCAGCGCGAATTCTCGAATGAGTGGCTGGAGAGGGAGCGAAAAAATTACCTTTGGAAAATAATGTAAAACTCATGTTTACCACATACACTTTTATATCTTATATTCAAATTTAGAGAAATATTATCTGTCTCGTCGCTTGCTATGTGTATCTTCTATGCTACCACACGTACAGAGAGCCTGCACTTGTAGGTTTTTTTTAACTTAGATTTTGTATAGCCGAGGATTTGAAAAAAAGTAACTATACAAACTTTAAGTCATATTTGAGCTTAACCTGCATTGTGCAGGTTAAGCATTTTTGAAAAGCTGCATATGCAGGCTCCCGGTTTGAAGGGGTTAATAGCGGATGTAAGCTGATTCCGTCGATGCGTTGCCTTTTTGTAAAAAAATGTCTTCTGGAATGATCAACGTATCTTTATCAGAGTGAAGAAGTGTAGCATTCGTCCTAGAAGTGGAGATACCAGCTGGTTCATGTGCGAAAATGAGCTCATTCACGTTTTGATTTTTACCAGGTTGATCGTTCTTGGCGGCACGTTGACGATAAGTGACGTGCACTAAGATCAGGTTTCTGGACTGACGATAATTTGATCGGGAAAATACCGTTTATACCACCCACCCACCCCGAGAGTTTGCAGGAAGGGTTTATTGAGGATTATTAAAAAAAAACATCCACCCATGTTGTTTTAGTCCACCCATCAGTCATTCACCCGCCCACTACCCCTCTCCTCTACCAATCCAGATCTATCAGTCTCTAGTCCATCCATCAAATAGCATATCGCCTCGAGCTCCAGAACTTGGTCGAGGTCCACTCAGGTATCACTCTTAAACTTTCTTGCTTCAGCACAGGGGGCGACGGGCCGAAGAGCTGTGAACGATCGCATCAGAACCCCGACGTACTTTTGTACAGTGCACTGCAGTCGTTGATTGGGCGCTTAGTATGGTATAGGGGGCGTAAAGCCACGGCAATCTGCAATAGTCAATCCGCAAACACTGTTCGCATCGATAGACCTGCACATCTCACCCTGTTGTGCATAGCAAAAACACTGCTGTGAAGTTTGTGAATTAAGAGTGTCAACTTTTGTTAATTTCATTTAATAGAAGTTCATAAAGATTTAGAAAACAAAGATTTCTGTAACTACATTCTATTAATAGATTTAGCAATATACAAAATCTTCGCTCTGGTTGCTTGTCCCGGTGTCCTCTTCCTCATCTTCCTCTGCAAACACTCGTAGTAGGTCTTCCAGATGCGAGTAGCGCTCAATGTCTTCATCACAAATAATTTCACATTGAAGAAAATATGTACTAGCTTCTCCACCCGATCAGGCGCCAGCCGGCTGCGAAGCTTAGAGTGAATGAAAGCGTGAGCCGAGAAGTTGCGCCCCGACGCAGCGCTGGCAGCCGCGCAACAAAACAGACGCAGCGCTATGTCCTGCAACAAAGGCAGATTATTCAGTCCACATCAGAAGTCGAAAAGCGGGATCTTGCGCTCACAGAGAAGACCCCATTGTCAGGTTGCGTTACTTTCAGATCTCGGACATGCCGATGATAAGCTGACAGCTCCACGATCCCTGCGTCCGCTTTCTCCTCATCATGCCATTGCACAGCCAAAATCCTCGACAGCGCTGCGAAGAGAAGCATCCATGTCAATCCCAGCATAGCGTGGGTCTAACAGGTACGCAATGCCGTGAGCATCTCCGTAGGTAAACTCAAATCGCGAGCTGACGAGCGCATCCACGCTCTTGTACTCGGCTGCAGTGAGTCCTGTAGCTTTTAGCTCGTTCGGTAGGTCGACAAGAACTTGGTACACCTCCGAAACTGGTGTGATGTTCTTCTCAAACAACTTCAGCGCCTTCGAAATTGGCTTAAGGATGGCGATAGCCTTCTTTAAGCGAGGCACAAATTCAGCCGATGTCACTAGAGTATGGACGCCACGGCAGGTCTTCTTTTGCTTTTTTGTCTTCGCCTTCAGGAATCCGCGGGCTGACACACGAGAGAATAGTATGGCCTCTGCAGCCAGTATAGTCTTGAAGCACTTTAGCAGGAATCCACATCTTGTGTCTCCTGGCTTAGCGAGACCATGTAGATGTTTCTCTTTAAGCTGTGCTGAAAGCGCTGCCCACGTTTTGCTATTCTTCTTGAAGAAGGTAACCATTTCCTTACATCGACTCTGCAAAGTATCCATCCATTTCACCTTTTTGACGATGTCTTTGGCTAGTAAATGCAGGCCGTGGCAGACGCAGCCGTGGAAGAAAGTTTTGGGAAAACGTTTGTTGCAAAGTTTCCCAAGCGGCCTTGTTCGCGTTAGTATTATCTGTCACCACGGCGCCGACCTCGAGAAAATCGTATTTGGCAATAACTCAATGTCCGCTGCCAAAACCTCGGCATCGTGCGCTTGAGTACCGGTGTAGACGCTCTCAAAAAAAAAACGTGTACTCCCCGTAAACGACGACATCGTTCACAGCAGCAAGGCCATTAATGTCTGTCCATCCATCCGTGACCAAGGTCACAATTTTCCCATCCAGAGCGACTTTGAGCATCTTGAGTGACTTGTTGTACGCACGATCGAGAAACACTGTAGCTAGCTGCTCGGGGCGAGCGGGTGGACGCTCAAGAAGCCCGCAGCTAGCTCGATCGAGACCCGATGGAAGTATATTCCGCCTGGCGGAAAAGCAAACGGTATCGAAGGCAAGGACTCCTTTTCGGGTGAAGATCGAGTGTGCGCTCATTATGGCTCCGGTACGTACACAACGCTGCCTTTACCTTGCTGATATTGCTGACAAGTGACTTTGTACTGGTCTATGTTAGTTCATTCAATGGCAGCAGCCGAAGCGCTGAGCTCGGCGTGCTCCGCAAAATGTAGACGTATGCCACATGGCAGTGCTAAATGATTTGGTTTGTCTAACGTGCCCGTTCCTCTTGCATACGTTTAGCTCCTACGCCGTCGAGCACTGAGGTCGCTAATTATACAACTCCAATTGGTCCAAACGTCGGGGAATTGCAGGCGACGTCGCAAGTTTCGACTGAATCGACCGCTGCTGGGCGTTGTGATTCCCCTCCGCGTTTGAGCACCTCTTCGAGTCCTATGAATGGTATGTACTCTCAACGTGTCTACTTGGATTGCCTTACTTACTGGTGTATGGCTTGTGGTGCAGATGATAGAGGTGGCATTTTCAGTTCAGAAGACGAGGATGACGAGTACGGGTTGGTTCCGCGGGACAGGGTGGCTCGCTCAAGTCCTACCGTCCATACTTCTATTGAGACGTCTCTTTTTGGCTCATCGGACGAAGATGACAGTGACGATGAAGTTGCCATCGACGAAGGCGAGGTTGTTATCGTCGACGACGATAACGGCGATTCCGACTACGAGGATGGTGCGTTTTTTTTGTGTCCTGTATATACAACTTACGCTTACCCTGTCTAACATGTGATATGCATTGTGTCGTATAGCCGATAGTCTCATGTGTAGCGACGTGGAAGACAATCTCAACAAAATGGAGGATGGAGAAGACCCTAGCGACTTTGGTGACCTTGACTCTGGAGACGAGATTGATGAAGAAGCTATTATCGACGTAGATGATCTACAAGACGAGGGTTACGAAGTCGGTGTCGAGCACAGAGAAGGTGACGATGACGAATCAGGTGGTAATGATATCAACTCAGTTGAACCTGTCGCAGAGCGACACTTTACCGAGACGTTTCTCGCGTCACTGGGAGGGCCAGACAAGGTGCTTGCTGGGAATGTCGTCGGCGACGACCTGAATAATCTGCGGGAGCACAGCGCAACTGGATGGTCGGAACCCGAATCTCCTGATAGGTACGAGTACTTGCAACGCCCATACGAAGCCGTCGGAGAAGAAAACAGCTACCCGGACTTGAGGAAGGAGCCTTTCAGACCTACGCCAGATGCAATGAAGTGTGGTGATTCACCACTAGCGCTGTTCTTCTACTTCATGCCAGTAGCACTTTGGCAACATATCGCTGTGTGCAGCAACAACTACAAGCATGAGCAGACAGAGGCGCGTGTTGAAGCATACTTAGAGCATCGAAAAAACATACAGCGTCGCCGGCCGGATGACAAGACTCCGCTACGTTCGCGAGGAGATGTACGCATGTCACTCATGGCAGTCACGCCTGTGCTTCCCCATGAACTCTGTGTGCTCATGGGGCTACTTCTCGCTCGGACCGTGCAGCTACATCGAGAAAATATTTCTAACCACTAGAAAAGGGACGATGAAGGCGCTATCGGACGTGGCAAGTTCTCTAACTATATGACGAGAGACCGCTTCGTGGAGATTTCCCGAAACCTGCACTTCTCAAGCAACCTTGACCCACGCGCCAAGGCTGATAGAGCCTGGAAGAGTCGGAAGGTAGTTCATGTGCTGCAGCGCACATTGCGTCGTGGTTTTATACCTCCGGCTGAGCTTGTGTTCGATGAAGGAATACTACCGTCGCGGTCGTCGTTCAACAAGACTCGCGTGTACATGAAGGATAAACCGTGTAAATGGGGCACAAAGTTGTTTATGCTGTGCTGCGCGCCGCTCCGCGTACTGCATCAGGTACTTGCCGCAATGTTTGGAGGTGAAATGCTCTATAATATATCTTACATCTATGATATTCTGTATAAATGTGCTGTATAATACAGGTTTGAGGTCTATGTAGACAAGAAGCAACATATTGATGACACGACTTCGGTGGACAAGAAGTCGGGTCCTGCTGCGGTAGCTCGTAACCTGAAAGCAGTATTTCCTGACGGACAAGACAAGGGCTTTCGGCTCGTGGTTACGGATCACTTCTACACCAGTGTGGTGCTAGCTGTCCAGTTACTATTGATGGGGTTCTATATCGTTGGCACGATCATGACAAACCGAATTGGATTCGCTGCAATTATCAGACACAAGAAGAAGGACCCGAAGAAACGACCCAAGCATATCATGCGGGGAGCTTTCACTACCGCTCGATCCAAACAAGTGAAGCAAATGGCTGCTATGAAGTGGTGGAACAGCAAACCAGTTTTTCTCTTGTGCACCGGGAGTGATCTTGCGCTTGAGAGGGTTGCGAGGAGGGAAAAGACTGGAGAGCAACATGAAGTGGCTTGTCCTAAAGCTAGGACTACCACAAGCTCATGGGCGGAGTTGATGTGCATGATCAGCTCCGCCTTCAACGGTATTCCTTGCAGCGTGCAGTTACTTTCCGTAAGTACTACAAGTCGCTGTTTTTGGGACTAGCTATTGTCAATGGCTACATTGTACACAGAGCTTTTCACGCGGCAAAACGGAACACGTCCTTTGACCAATGTCCAATATATCCGCAAGTTGCATCTAGGCCTCATCCTCATGAAAGATGAAGACATGTATGAAGGCAACACCTTCGGCGCTGGTAGGTGTGATAAGTCTTTTGTTATATATACAGTCTTGACTAAATGTATATACTGCTATTGTAGATCAATCTCCTCCTGCAGACTGCAGTACGCATCTAGTCAAGTGCCGACTTCTTCTGATGCTGGGGTGTTGGCAGAGTGTGTCGTTCATTCGGCAAAGCAATTTGACGAGTGGAGAAAACACTCAGGGCAGCTAAAACGTGTACAACGCAACTGCAAAGTGTGCTCCATGCTGCGGACGAACGGGAAACGCGGCGGGACTACAACGTACTTCTGCGATGTATGCTTCACCTCGCTTCCCGTGTACCTGTGCATGAAACCAAAGCATACCATGGACGTAGAGTTGCGAAGTTGCTGGGATATCTGGCACAACTTGTTCAAGAGCGGCACGGACATTCCTGACAGTAAAATACGTCTGCGCAAGTCGCCCGCCAAGCGCCGCCGAACGTCATCCGAAGAAGAGAAAGATTCAGAGTGAAAAGTGAGAGTGAGCGTTCTTTGGATGGCTAGTCATAATTCTAATACGATGATTGCGTGGGCTCTAGGAGCGTCTCTATCCATATGACCTTTAGTTTGTATGTTGGCGATGAAGACACTTCACGTGATTGCGTCCGTACCTCAGCTTAGCATACTTGATCTCAGTATGCAACTGATCTGCATTTTCTGGATCACCTTTATTGTTAAATTTTGACAAAACTCTCTAGATTCCAACGGGGGTCGATCTGGTTCTGTACACGTGTTACGAGGTGATATGCAAGATCCTTGTGCAATGCCAGTCCTTATACAGCGCATTCGCGGTGTATATACAGCACAACGCGCGATATTCATCTACGTCGCTAACCTATTCATTAACCATCTCGCCCAACCCTTGAGGCATAAAAATTTCTATACTAATGTATGCTGTATATACAGGTTCGCGTCACCCTCAAAATCCTTCGGGTTGAAGGCGGTATAAAAACAGTAGACGAGAACAGGAATCCCGCAAAAGTAGTAGGCTAGGGAAGCCTATTATGCTCAAAATACTTGAAAGCGCAACAAGTTTCCGTGTACGCCAGGCACTCACGAATGTCCATTCGAACGCCAACAAGATTGAAATGATGGTAGGGAAACCACTTTTCCACTATTTATTAAAGCACGAGATCGGAGAGAAGATCGCTGGCAAAGTGAGCTGGTCCGACGCAGACAAACAGTGGCGGCAACAAGACCTCACCTAGGTAGAATATGCCGAGAGTTAAATTGTTAATATGGAATGAAATAAGCATACATTAATAGGTCCGTTCCAATATTAATTTCTAACGCAATTTTGTAGATCCTTCACCGCCTTCCTCAACTAAGTCACTCTCCGTGTCGTTGTCCAACGCTTCGTCGCCCACAGCTTCATTCATGTCTTCATCTTCATCCTTGTCTTCGTTGTTGTCAGACTTGAAATCGTCACAAGATTCTTCGTCACTGGAGTCCTCGTCGCTTGAGTCCTCGTCGCTTGAGTCCTCGTCGCTTGAGTCTTCGTCGCTTGAGTCTTCGTCGCTAGAGTCCTCTGACTCACTGTCCTCTTCATCCTCAGCCTCACCCTCAGTTGAATCCGTCGTCTGATCGTCAGTCGAAGGGGTTCGCACGCTCTTGTCTTCGGTCCCGCACGCTTGTCCCTCGGCTTCAGCGACCGTCGGGGTCTCAGTTTTTAGATTCGTCGTGAGGTTTTCAGTGTTTTGCTCATCTTCCTCAGATTCTTCTTCATTCTCAGTGTCAGACACCTCAACTGGTGCCTCGGTAGAAGAGACCGCCTCCGTCCGTGAGCAACTAGACGACGTTTGCACGCTCTTGCCTTCAGATTTCGTCTTTGCTTCAGCAACAGTCGTCGTTGATAAATTTATCGGGGCTTCGGTACTTTTCTCTTCTCGCATAGCTTCATCAACCACCTCATCTAGATTAACCGTTGTTGTGGTAATTACTTCGGGGGTTTGAGGGCTTTGGTCTTCTTCTTCAGCGTCACCCACATTGACAGATGACTCGTTAGACGAGCTCGTCGACGTCGATGTCAAGTTCTCGTTTTCCTCGTCGAGTTCTTCTTCTTCAACCTCGTCCGACGTTTCTTGTGGATTAGTCGGTGTAATTTCAATGTTCTCTTCCAGTTCATCGAAAACCTCTTCTTCGGATTCGAATTTAGTGTCAGTAGTTGGAGCTTTCGTTTGCAGGTTCTTTTCCTCCTCAAATCCTTCCTCTGCCTCATTCAAGGCGTTCGACTCGTCATTGTTGATGCCATTTTCCTCTTCGCCAGTCGTCGTATCCGACAGAGATCGACGAAGATAGATCCGCTTTTCGGTAGTCGCCACCCGGATGGGAGCTGCGATCTCTGAGCTTGCACTCGTCGGTAGCGCCGCCAACAGCGACGCGGCAGCCAACACAGCGCAGTGAATCTTCATGGCCACGTGCAACTCTTTGCCAGATTCAGAATGAGCGCTCGTGACAGTCGCAAGTTGCGAGCTCAGTACATTTTCATGGAAACCTCGAGTTTGCCTTTTCGGCATAGAAAAAGTCAGAAAACGCCTTCGTGGTGACCAGTAGGTGTTTTCCATGAAATTTTAGCGTAGCGCAGATTGCCCAGGTTTCATTAGTAGTACGCCTAGGAACCTGGGCAATCTGCGCTACGCTAAAATTTTGAGAAACTTTGTCCGCAGTTTCAATACGTAACGGGGCAAGATCAGCTCTATTAAAATAATGAGCTGGTCCTTTGTTGCCGCGATGACGGCGAGATCAAGTAGGAGCACCGAGTGCCCTCTTCCTTCATAATCTGGAAGGCACCTTAGCTCAGCTATCTGTGGAGTAGATTCTGGGACGACGTCTCAGATTTAGGGCAATCTGAGCAATTTTGGTCATTTTTTATAAATCGTTCAGCTAATAATTAAAATCAATACATGGAGCATACTGAACAGAATGGAGCAGTTGTTGTGCAGCGTGATATCTGCGAACGCCGAAAAGACTGGCCCACGATGCTCTTCATAATAAAGAGTTTTATTAAGGGTTCTTCGGGCCCCTGACCCATCGATTTGCTTCATGTCCAAACCTTAACCGGAACGATGAATCGCCGATCCACATTTGGTGTCGTTACTGAGACGTGAATGTTGATACCATCGGTCCGGAAATGCGTGCAGGAAGTTTTTCCGTGTCTCTGGCGACAGGCGCTAGCCTTGTGGAGCGAATAGCCGCCCTGTGGACACTGTGGCATATTCTGTTTGTGGCGTGAAGCTTACAGCCCGATGGGTTACCCACCGGTTGTGTAGGAAATAAACCTCTACACCTGCCCCTTACGCGGACATTGCTATTATATTCCCCCGTAAACAAGTAGAGTTCGCCGCTTGCAAAAATGCAATCGGTTCAGCACACTGGGCCCAGCTTTCGCTGTTACATCTTTGTCCGACTGGTCACGCGCGAACAAGAAGATAAAGCTAAGGACCCAGGCCCGACTGAGTTCAGTCGATTGGCACAGCACTCGTGGTGTTCTGGTCTCCAAACCCTGCAACTTGTGGCAGTAAGCTACCGGTTTGTCGCGTTCGCAAATCCCCCAAGCTAATTGGTTCTCCAGTCAGTCTTTTTATTATGGAACGAGGATGTCACAACCACGTCTTCTAGCTTTAATTGTTTGGAGCTAACCAAAAGGAATTCAGCCTTTTTCAAGTTGCGCCTCGAATCATGTGCTTTAGGCCCCAACTTCCAACCCGAGCAATTCTTTTTAATGCTGTCTGAGATATATAGATGTTTGATCCTTGTAGTGAAATTTGCACTTGTACCCGCTGGACCTGAATTCCCCGTCCTATCATACCGTAGGTGTCCTCGCGACAGTAGGTAAACTGGTGTGTGGCGCTGATCCTCTTGACAATCGGGGCCCATCACGATGCAACCATTTCAGTACTGAATCCAGAGGGTATTTCGTGCTCCTCATTCGAAAGGTGTGCTCTGTACTTCCCCTAGGTATTTGCGTGCCGCAACTTCATATGCTGGCGATGGGACGTAAGCGACCGAAACAGAAAACGCCCGAAGCTATTATCCCGGCCAAAAAGGCTTGGACAAAAATGGTAATATATTTTATCTTAAATTAGAGGAATGTAACTCCGCAACCGTAGAGCCGATTTCGTTGTGTGTCCCCTTAATAGATAGCTTGGTGTCTATTTATTCTCGTAAGAACTTCACAGCATCTAATAATGTTCACTACTTTTCAAATGGTCGCCGGTAAGAAATTGACTGCTGCTGAGAAGTACTTGGTTGTGAAGACCTACGAGTTCCTCCGCCAAAAGAAGGCCTCTGCACCGCATCTATGGAAAGGAGGAGTTCGTTATCATGTCAAAGAGTGTTTAGGCTTTGCTACGGGCACCATTTCAGCTATATGGGCGCACTGGGAGCAGCACCACGACAAGAATTTCACCTCGGTAGGCTGTACTTCATATCATTTCAGTTATTATTGATATTTATCATTTCAGTGGTCGACAAATTAATTATGACAGATGGAAGGTCCAAAACCATCTGGGAGGCCTCCAGACAAAATATCTGCAGCAAAGTGATGAATGCGAAATTGCATCGGAACCAGAGGGCAGCAAAGAGGACACGGAAGAGGATGACGCCGTCGATGACAATGAAGCTGTAGCCGATTAGGAATATGAACGGGTGACCCGTTGTATGTTCTTTACACTCTAGATATTCTTTTGACTGGTTCTTTTTAACAAGTTTATAATTTTCTAACTATCGTCAAATTGCGGTAATATTTGGAATTTATCCATCCGGTTCTGAAAATCCCCACCTGTTATCCCGGCTCTGCCAATGAATATGCATGCATGTTAGTACGTGCCAAGCCCACAATTGCAAACAATTCTGCAAGATATAGAGCCTTTTTTAAACGGCCGATTGGGAGATCAATGGTTGCAGATACGCAAAAATAGACCTCAAAATCGGAATCTACGCCCCTTATATCTAACTATCGTTATGGGTTTTGTGAAGGGAAGGGTTACCTTTTTTGGACCAAAGTTTGTCCAAGGTTTGGTGGCCGGGATAATAACAGTCGAATGGCAACTCCGACAGAAAACAATCAGTCGAGAATTCGCCAAAGGTACACGACATCTCGCCAAGCAGCGATGCATCCGTTCAATGCCATAGCCGACACCTTTGACGTGACTCCAGTACGATCTCGACCTGTTCTCGCACCGCGAGTACCAGCCGTCACAGCACTCGCCGCAGAGAGAAGAGCCCCCAATCGACGCAAGAAGCTCAAATGGCGGACGCGCGATTCCCAGGCTTCGCAGCTCTACAACTTGGAGCTGGACGTCATGCATCTTCAACAGGAGATCCAACGCTTGGCAGAGTATCAGCAAATTCTCGACGCCCGCACTTTCAATCGTCGTGATGCGCTGGATGGCTACTACGTCAAGACAGTGCAAGAGTACCACCGTGTATTTGAGAACGGCTATCGTCCAGGCACCCCGCTTGATGCGACTCAGTACGTTATGCAAACTATGGACGAGAACCTGAGTATCGGTGGGTTCAGCGGACGTGGCGTGATGCTGCATCAGTGGGAACAATACACAAAGGCGCTCTCCGGCCTCGAATTTCACTACCTGCGCTCTCAAGTCCTCTCGATGGAAGGGCACACGGTCGTCACGTCCTATGCCAGCTACAAACACATCGTAACACGAGGCACTGTGGAAGTCATGTTCCCTGAAGCACTACGACAATATCCACGCATTGTGACGAAGATGTTGGGGCGTGTGTTCAAAGGCGTTGGCAAGTTTGACTTCGTCTTTGACACGCAGACGCACAACATTATCTCGTTTGACTTCGAACTAGACTTCCTCGAAGAGTTTTCTCGTTTGCTTCAGGACCCGCGCGATCTTTGTGCCATTTTCAAAGGAGCAAGGATCACCGAGGAATGTCTGATCGGGGACGTTACCGGCTACGGGGAGGTCACGTCGAGTCCAAACGCTGGTACAATTGCGACAGCTACAGTTGAGAAAAAGACAGAGGCCAGTTTCGATACAGATTTAGAGGATAAGACGCCTTCAGGGCATAGCGACGAAGAGTGGCGACAGCCTTCGTTGACTAATAGGACGGGCAGACGCAAGGAGATTTGGGAGTAGGTGCATCGTGTCATGAAGTGGAAGTCTTTTTTGTGGGTCACGCGCGTTTTCCCTTGCAGAAATCAGAGACGAATTCCAACGATTCCGTCCAAGTTGAGGTGATTTTTTCATTACACACCTGTTGTACCATGCCACGCTGGTCCGTAACTGTAGTGAGACACGGGACAAGAGCGCGTGTGTTCAGCGTCAACTTCGCTGTTGCGACGTCCATGTAATAATGGATGAATGAGAAAAGAACACTGGTATGACTAAGGCGTGTTCGCTGCTCGTGAGCAACCAACGTGAATGAGCGGCGAATACTGATCTTCACGCTGAGACGAATGCGGCCAAGCTCACATGCAGCACTAACAAAATGTCTATCCATAAAAGTAACATATTTGACGAGAATGCCAGTGATACCGGTAGAGATGAACTCGCGCTGTGCCATGTTGAAGTGACAAGAATGAGGCATTCCTACTGGTCCCAGCGTTTTTATTTTGGTTGTTTTCTTCAAACTAATAAAAAAAACTGCAACAAGCTTTATATATTTATCATGCTCTTTCAATTTGAAATGAAATAGAAATAGAGTATTCTGCTCGGTCTTTTGTGGTTTATTCATGGTAGTTAGCTACCGGTAAATGATACCTATGCTCCAATAAAAAACGAGCAACTGATCTCAATGACAACAACAACAAAATACTTTTCTTTTATTAACGACAGGCAAGTTTAAGAAGCTTCCAAACACGACCGGATAGAAAAGGAGAGTCCAGAAGATTGCGCCAAAGTATTTGTATTTGGTAAGTCCAACTTTTGTACAAGTACGTTTTTGATCTTCGACCCAGCACAACTCCAGAAAGCGGCGTTGTTAGTAGTGGGACCCCATAAAAATAATCTCCGCAAACTTTAAACTGTAGTGGTGAATGAGCGAAACAAAAAACGCCCGAAGCCAACAATCGAATAGCAACTCGACCGACCGGCGACAAATATTCACATGACTCAGTCAGTTGTGAATTCGCCAGGCATTCACAATATCTCGCCCGACAACACTGAACACGAACATTTCGGTCTCCGAAACCTTTGGCGTAACACCAGTACGGTATCGACCCGTGCTAGCTCCGCGTGTTCCTGCCGTCGCAGCACTCGCCGCTGCGAGAAGAGCTCCCGATCAACGCAAAAAGCTCAAGTGGCGGACGCGAGATTCTCAAGCCTCGCAGCTCTATAACTTGGAGCTGGACGTCATGGATCTTCGACAGGAAATCCAACGACTGACTGAATACCAGCAAATACTTAGTGCACGGACTTTCAATCGTCGGGATGCACTGGATGGCTATTACGTCAAGACAGTGCAAGAGTACCACCGCGTGTTTGAGAACGGTTATCACCCGGGCGCCTTGCTTGACCCGTAATCCAAGTCATGGACGAGAACCTGCGTATCGGTGGATTCAACGGACGTAAAGTGATGCTGCATCAATGGGAGCAGTACACGAAAGCTCTTTCGGAGCTCGAATTTCACTACTTGCGGTCTCAAGTAGTTTCAGCGGAAGGACGGACGATTGTGACGTCCTACGCGAGTTATAGACACGTCGTGACGCGAGCCACCTTGGAAGTCATGTTCCCTAACGTAAAATCCGTCAATACCCACGCATCACGGCGAAGCTGCTGGGGCGTGTGTGCAATGGTGTTGGGAGGATCGACTTCACCTTCGACACGCAGAGTCACTACGTCGTTTCGTTCGACTTCGAAGTAGACTTTCTCGAGGTGTTTGCACGATTACTTTGGGATTCGCGCGAGTTGTGCGCCGTATTCGACGGAGCAAGGATTTCCGAGGAGTGTCTGATTGGTGACGTGGCGTGTTACAAAAATTATGCCGCTTCAAGATAGCGAAAGAGCTGAAGCTGCTACAGCGAATAGTCCTAAGTGGAAGCTGGAGCTTCGATATAGGTTTAGAGGACAAGACGTCGCGGAGCTACAGCAACGGAGAGCTCCGACAGCCTTCGTTAACCAGGACGGGCAAGCGCAAGCAAATCTGGGAGTAAGATAATGTAGCATCAACACTGTTGATTCAACAATACTAATACAATGTATTATACATGCGCAAGAGTAAGATCATGTAGCATCAACAGTACTAATACATGTACTACCGTCTTACCCCACATATAAGGCATATGTGCTCTAAATAAAATACGGGATTCGCTCGACATCTAGCTTAAACCTCAATTTGACCACCTACCTAATTAGAACACATGTGGCTGAAACCTAGTTACAACACAAGGCTGTACCAACCAATGAATATTCTTGAGAGCTCCAACTAACCACCCTTCTCAACAAACTTGTCGGTGCTGCTGTTACTTGGCTTTAATTCTCTTATTTTATAATTTACACAGCCATGAGTGCTGAGCGACGTAGCTATAGGTAAGTACTGTTGACAAGGACAATAAGCTGGTGTCCAAATTCTCGTACACGGTTGAAAATCCTCTGAAAACGCTGTGCTTGGTTCGCTCCGGATCATATTTTGCAGTGAAAGTAGATGGATACATAGTACTTAAGTATAATACACGTGATTACATGTAATTCATGCAAACGATTCTTATAAACAGATTTTTTTTTATAGAATTCATAATACTAACAAGCAAAACCTCCGTATACAACGCAGCCACAACAGAAAGAGAAGACCCGTTACCAATCACCACATCATGTGAACTGCACGCAGGAGGGTTTGAACCCTAACCGATCGCGTAGGAGGGTCAAGCCTCAGCGACCAAGCAAGATTCTAGGACCCATTCTTCAAAGTCAAATAATTTGTTCGCTGTACAACACATAGGCTTTCTAAACGAATATAACACACAAGCAGTGTTGTATTTATTTATAGCACATATGCCTTATATGCGGGGTAAGACGGTAGGCTTCCAGTGCTTGAAAAAATAAATTGGTACAAATTAAAAAAGATTTGGTATCTAGATATTCCTCTTCCACAATTATTATTTTTGCTCATTGCCGATATGCACCCGTTTCTTTCTTGCAACTGTGCTCAAAAGCTTAGCATTTTGGCATTAAAAGTATATTTAACGCAAAAGGCCTCTAAATTACTACCTGATAGCTCAATTTACTATTACCGGTAGTAGTTGCTATTTTACAGAATTGTGTCTTTAGTTCGACAGCTTGAAATACTACTACTACAGGATTTAATATTACAATAGTAGTTATTTGCGCATCACGACAAATTCGCAGTTGTAGTAAATTGATTGACAGGTTTTAAAAATCTTAGGCCATTGGGCAACTGGGCTCTTGTCGGTAGCAGCCACAGGGGTCTTGACCGCGCCGTAGGACGGTGACATAGCCGTGTGGTTACTGCGGCTGAAGAGTGTCTCGATGTCCTCAAGTAGAATGCCCTTGGTCTCTGGGCAGTAGAAGTAGATGAACAGGCCGCATAGTAGTGCGAGTCCAGCGAACATGAAGAATACACCGTTGATGTTCAGGTACGGGAAGAGCTTGACGACTTCCGTCATGGCGGCACCACCGATCCAGTTGGCTGCAGTAGCCACAGACACAGCAGACGCACGTACGTTGAGTGGGAAAATCTCCGAGCAGGAGATCCAAGGTAGAGCGCCCCAAGACACGGAATAGCTGAAGACGAAGAAAGCTGTACCAAATCAAATAAACCATCCGCCGACTGAAGGGCAGCCCGAGTCGTCGACGTTGCCGTCGCAGATCGCCGTGAACAGAATAGCAGCGAACAGGTGGCCGATCACCATGCCTACAGCGCCGATCATGGCCATATAGCGGCGTCCGTACTTATCCAACCAAATCAAACCAGGTGTGGTACTCAAGCAGTTGACGCCGCTTAGAAGGAGCGAAGCGTAGAGACCGGCACCTGTGATGTCCTTGAAAAATAAGCGACCCGTACGTCATAATGGGGTTGATACCAGTCGCCTGTTGGCCGAGCTGTAGCGCCATGGCGATGAACACACGTCGTCGCACCGTGGGTTCCCACAGTCCAGCCATGTCTTTGTTCCCAGTCTCTTCTTGGTTAATCTGGGTACCGATCGCTTCGAGCTCATGGCGCACGTCGTCCGTTTGTCGTAGCCGCTTAAGAACCGCCTCAGCCTCTTCCCTGCCCTTCTGCTGACACGTCCAACGAGGACTCTCGGGCACGCAGAAGATGCCGCACATGACGATCACCGAAGGGATCATCGATACGGCGTTACTAATACGCCAGCCGTTGCTGTCGTCCATGACGAGGATGTTGATAAGGTTAGCGAGCCACTGACCGAATGTGACGGGCAGCACCATCAAACCGGACAGACGCGCGCGCAGCTCCTTCGGGGCCATCTCAGATCCGAACAGTGGGAGTGAGAACGATGAGTTGCCGACGCCGAAGCCCTGTACGATACGCGCAATGTACATGAGCGTGTGATCCTGTGCGGGGTTTAGACAAACCCACGTCGTCCCGATGCAGAACAGGACGCCGGCGGAGAAAATCGTAGCTCGACGACCGTACCTGTCCGCGACGTAGCCGCCAATCAGAGCACCAACCAGACAACCAAGGTTGTAGACCATGTTGTACCACACGGTGAAGCTCGTCCACTGTCCCGGGATGTCCGAAGACGACCGGGTGCAGTCATCGTAGGTGAAGTTGTGCCACCCGACGCAGTAGTCGTTCAGGAACGAATCCATAATCAACACGCCGGACGTCACACCCTGGTCGTAGCCGAAGAAAAACCCACCGAGCGAAGCGAACGCGCACACGATGATGGCGTAGCGCGTACTGCCCGTCGTCGGGGTGTCCGCCGCAGGTGTGAAGTGCCGGCTCACGCTGGGCGCCATGTGGGACCAGAGCTTGGTTACGTGGCACTGAGTCGTCAAGATGTCCGAGAGGAGATGCTCCTTGTCCGAAAGCAAATTCAGGAATGATCGTACGTGCGCAGGAATGAATCGAGGCGTCCACGCTCGGCGCATTTCTCCATCGTCGGCTCGGGACCTTCAGAACCAGGCGCATAGTCTTGCCTCTGCTTCAGGATGGCCTGTCAAGCGTGACCGGGCCCGTCTCTGAGTGTCGTCTGCGAGACAAAAACTGCAATCCTGCATTTGAGACGGTGACAACTTCAGAAAGCGGACCTTGTTGTCTTGGAAGATGTAGCGGAATGCATGCGGAGATCCCGACGTTGTGCACTATCCTGTCGAACAACATGCCGTACATGTGCCGGGTACTTCTCTGTCAGACTCTAGGAACGTCACTAAACAATTGTCATCGGCAGAAGAGGTTTAAGTTTACATGTAGTAAACATTCGCCGATGGGTTTGTTAAGGCACTTCACGATGCGGCTTAGTGGTAATCGACCCTTTTAAAGTTCACTGGTCGCGCAGCTCTCATCAGTCGCCTCCTATCAGTGGTCAAACTGTGGGCAGCAACGTTTTTTTAAATAACGAGGTTCATTTTTTTTGAAGTCGACGTGTAATCTGTCTGGATGTCGGCAAGGCCCGCAAGACGCCGTAGATCTTAAAGTTCGATTACCGGAACTACTGCTGTCATGATTGTACCGAGTTCGTAGCATGCACGAACGCTCAGCGGGACGATCTCCGAGCAGTAGATGGTTCCAATGAGACGGAATAACAAAATCACCGTGTGTTCTTAAAACGGGGTAAGACACAGCCAGCAAGTGCCAACGCAGAAGGTGATAGCCGAGAATATCGTAGCACGACGGCCGAATCGATCAGCAACGTAGCCGCTGGTCAAGGCACCAACCAAACAACCGAGGTGGTTCACTGCACTGTAGGTAGTGAAGAATACCGGTCCGTCATTGGTTTTTTTTTCAGACTTACTCGGATGGCGAGAAAAAAGCTGTACGTTGATCAGAAGCCATCCCGTCATCGTCTGCATGTTCGCACCACCTGGCGGTTTCTTCTTTGGTTACGACCGAGGCGCTCGTCGTAGGATGGCATAACCTCACGTATGAGGACTTTTCGCTGTAAGCCTACAAGGACAACAAGCTTCGCAAACGATGGTGAGTAAAAGGCGAAATCTCGTCGCGATCCTTGTGCACAATCAGACCGATAGACATACTACTACCAGGTAGCATTTTGTGAAAAAGAAATAGAAATGATTAAAGAATCTAAAATCACGGACAGGGGCTCCTTCGCAGCTTACAGAGGAGGCCAGAGGTCTCGAATGGATGACACCGCGAGAGGTATTTAGTGTTGAACAGGATCCCCCCAGTTATCCCTGCTACCTGTCACAGGTTTCGAAGCTAAACTGACGCTAGTCGCCGGTGTCGGGTTGGGCAAGATAGGCTTTGGCGTCGTTGTCACCAATGCAGCCAGTGTCGGGCACGGTGTGGTAGGCTTCAGCGTGGTTGTCACACTAGCCGCTGGTGTCGAATTGGGCGATGGTGTCTTCGGAGTCGTTGTCACGCTCGATGCCGGCGTCGGGTTCGGCGTGGTCGGCATTGCAGTCGTTGTCACCGATGCAGCCGGCGTCGGGTTGGGCGTGGTAGGTCTCGGCGTTGTAGTCACACTAGCCGCCGGCGTCGGGTTGGGCGATGGTGTCTTCGGAGTCATTGTCACGCTCGATGCCGGCGTCGGGTTCGGCGTGGTCGGCATTGGGGTCGTTGTCGCCGATGTAGCTGGAGTCGGGATGAGCGTGGTAGGTCTCGGCGTTGTAGTCACACTAGCCGCCGCCGTCGGGTTGGGCGATGGTGGCTGCGGAGTCGTCGTCACGCTTAATGCCGGCGTCCGGTTCGGCGTGGTCGGCATTGCAGTCGTTGTCACCGATGCAGCTGGTGTCGGAATGGGCGCGATAGGTTTCGGCGTTGCAGTCACACTATCCACCGGCGTCGGGTTGGGCGAAGGTGGCTTCGGCGTTGTTGTCACGCTAGACGTCAGCGTCGGGCTCGACGTGGTCGGCATTGGGGTCGTTGCCACCGATGCAGCTGGTGTCGGGTTGGGCGTGGTAGGTCTCGGCGTTGTAGTCACACTAGCCGCCGGCGTCGGGTTGGGCGATGGTGGCTGCAGCGTCGTCGTCACGCTCGATGCCGGCGTCGGGTTCGGCGTGGTGGGCATTGGGGTCGTTGTCACCGATGTAGCTGGTGTCGGGATGGGCGAAGGTGGCTTCGTAGTTGTTGTCACGCTAGACGTCAGCGTCGGGCTCGATGTGGTCGGCATTGAGTTCGTTGTTACCGATGCAGCTGGCGTCGGGATTGGGCGTGGTAGGTCTCGGCGTTGTAGTCACACTAGCCGCCGGCGTCGGGTTGGGCGATGGTGTCTTCGGCGTCATTGTCACGCTCGATGCCGACGTCGGGTTCGGCGTGGTCGGCATTGGGGTCGTTGTCTCCGATGTAGCTGGTGTCGGAATGGGCGCGATAGGTTTCGGCGTTGCAGTGACACTAGCCGCCGGTGTCGAGTTGGGCGTACATTCGGGTTTGATCCCAACCGCAGCCTTGAGCTTTCCCACGATTAAGTCATTATCCACAGTATTCGCTGCCGTAGGCGAAGTAGGCGAAGTTGCAGAAGCTGATCCAAAATCAATCAGTTCTCTACTTGCCGTCTTCACCGTAGTCGATGCAGATGTAGTATTTGTACTGGTAATTGTTGTCGTATTTGAGGAGCTTGTCGACGTAGTTGGAGTCGTCGCAGAATCAGATAAAGCCCATTCAGTAGATTTTGACGATGTCACCACGGAGGCAGACGTGAGTGCAGCCGAGCTTTTGGACGTTACAGTTGAAGTTGACGTCGTGTCAGTGTTTGGAGATGGTATGTTCTTAGCGTCTGCAATCGACACTGTTGCTGCCACTAAAGGCGAGAGCGTGGGCGAGTTGGACGTCGTGGTAATCGAGCTGTTCGAAGTCGTGACTATCAGCGTACTGTTCGACGTCGTCGTCGTCACGTTGGTCATATTCGATCCGTGGCATGGCATATTATGATTCTGCCCTGGAGCCGTGGCGTTCTTGGGCTTTTGAGCAGCACACGGCGTCTGGGCGTACTTCGGCTGACTGCTTCCCACCGTTGCCACGAGGTTCTGTATTGTGATATTCTTCGACGCCAAGTCCGCCAGTACAGTACGCACGTCGATCGCCGTGTTCGCACAACCGCCACAATGGTGGATCCCAACCACCAAATTATCCTTCGAAGCTATCAACGGTGAGCCGGACGAGCCGCCTTTAGTATCTGCGTTGTGTCGGACCTGTTCGGTCCCACAGTTTCCGTCCTTGCCGACACTTAGCACTGTCGTGCTGTCTCCACGGTCGACAGTGCTCACGATGCGCTTCGCGTACCCGTCCGGATGCTGCGGCACGTAGATCGACTCGTTTACTACCGGGCCAAACTCACGCATTTGCAGATATCCGTACGGAGAGAGGTCGACGCAGTCCGGTAGCTGCACAACCGAGTAGTCGATGTCTTCACTGTCGGCGATAAGGGTCGATGCCGTGGCTACGAGCGTTCCGGGACAGCCGAGCTGTGTCTCACACTGTTCGCTACACGACGAGCTCTCAGCAGCGAACTCAATGTCGGTCGTGAGCACCCAGTCTTCTTGCTCAAAGCAGTGGTGGTTCGTGAACAAGTGTCCTTCACTGCCACCAAGCCAACCGGTGCACAGGTACGTGCCGTTGACCAGTAGACGGGCGACAGCTTGAGCTTTTGTATACGCATCAGGTAGATGTTCGGACAGGTTGGTGCCGGGCGCGTAGCATTTTGCCGGAAGCGACTGATCTCCATCGCCACAAACCGACTCGTGATGCATCGTCGGGTAACCACGAGAGAATCCCGTGATACGGTATCCCTGACCGGCAGAGGCCGGTCCGACAGACGTGTACGTGACGGTGACGGAATTACCCGGCACGAAACTGGCGATGAACGTTCCGGTCTGTTGTCGTCCCCGACCGGTATACGTGTGTGACACCGCGACATTCACGTCCGGGGAGCTGATGACCACCGAATCTCCTTCCGGCAGGTTAAAGCCGGCGAAATGGACGGCGATATAAGTCGCGAACTCGTACGAGATGAGATCTTCGTGAGAAGTTCCGGCCGTCACGTTGACGTCCAGAAGTTCCGTCGTACCGACAATAGCGATGCCGGTGTCAGTGTACTCGATCCCCGAGGCAACTTGCAGTGCTACAACGAGACTGAAAAACGAGAAAAGTGTCTTAGGCAGCGTCATCGTTGATGAAGCATGCAACAACGCAGTAAATTGTTAAGTGACGAGAACGAGCGCATTGTCATCTTCTTCAAACGATGGTGCGAACAAAGGTGGCGAGCTCAAGTCATTGACTGGATTGCTCTGCTTCGAATCCGGCACCTTTGGTGGTGACCGAATGGCACGGAGATCGAGCTGAAATCGTCCGATCGGAGGGGCGGCGAGTAGGCACTTGGCCAACGGTCGTTCTATTTCCCTCTCGTGATCGCAGGACTCACACCATGCAGCGTGGCGACGCGGGGACGGCCACCGGCACCGGCTACGAGCCTCGTAGTGCCGCATCCAATACTACTGGACGTCCAGACTTGCGGTGGGGTCGTCTGACCTTCGCCCAGCTGAGAGACGAGGAATTCCTGGCCAAACAACTGAGACGCATCGAAATTACGCAAGGCGCCCGTCGAACAGGTCGTTCAGCACATAATGAGACGGCGCTCTCAGTGCCGGACAGGACCATCCGTCAACGGTTGCTTGCGGCACAGACGAAAGCGGCCCGAAGGGTGTCGGAAGACGACGAACTCGACGCGAAAGAGGACACGACGACGGATGCAGCCACCGACAATGAAGACCGGAATGAACGGGAGCTCACGAACGCGCTGTGTGTGCTCGGACGCCTCCGGCAGCCAGAACTGGCCGCCGTCATGGTAGCCGACCTAAAACAGGCACTGCGTTGGGTCTGCACGTTCCCGAATCCAATCTACCAGCTAATCGCCTTACGTCGTCAATTAATGAAGAGCATGCACGAGGCGGTAGCTGCTCAGCATCGACACTGGATAGCAGCAGTTCAAGTGAATATATCCATCGTGAAAAGCTTGGAGAACACTGTACTACCGCCGGATACTGTAGAAGACCCGGTCGGCCTTTTTGGACCAACCAAACCTAAGGACAAAGTGACGAGGGAAGCAACACTAGGCATCCAAGTGCTCGTGTCTTTACTGAACGACTTACACGATGCTACAGTGACTCAAAGACGCGAGTTTCTTGAAGATCTACTGCCATTTCTACGCTCCGTGGGCTTTCTAGCTCTCTGTTCAAGACGACATAGTGGTACCGTTCGGGGCTCATCACGCAGTATGGCTACATGTTCACCCGAAGCTGAGATCTCGGAGTTTACGGACAAGATCCAGCGTTTCTTGCTGGATATGTGTCCACGCTCCTATACACTCCCTACGACGTCCCCCAAACTACCGGCTATCTCGTCTGGAAACACGGAACAGGATGTAATGGACCGTACTAACGCAGTGAATGGCTTGATCCACCTTGCCGCAGCCACAGGCTCAATTAGAGACTTCTTAGTGGTCCTTAAAGTGCTTCTCGGTGTTAACAACAACGCGTCCGAGTCGATGAAAGATCTACGACTTTCGTCACGTTCGCTACTCACGTCCTCCGTCCCGTCACTCAGAACTGTGCGCAGTGAGGAGCTCCTCCCTAATTCCAAACGAGAAGACGATTTGACGCAGATACACTTTAAACCTGGAGCGTCTTGTCCGTATTCCAATAAACCACAAACGGAAATCTTGGGAGATAGCACGACGCAGGAAACGTTTAAGAAAAAAACATTGAAAGGGGTCAAAACGAGTGCTCATACTGTGAGTCTCGCAATGCATCATCGACTGCTGTACAGTAGTCCAGGCAACAACCTCGTGAATATACAGAGGACAAAGGAAGAGCTCAAGGACGCGTTGGTGATGAACGCAAGTCTGTCGCTGGATATGACCAAGATGAGGGACTCGACTAAGAGTGACACGCCAGTCCTTACCGCGAGGTGTCCGAAATTTCGAACGCTCAACGTCCAGTGCGTACTTGTAGAGCTGGACCGTGTCAAAGCTTCTGTACCGACACGAGGGAAACCACCGAACGCGTTTGTGTCGAATGATACGACGATATTCCACGAAGACGAGGGCGAACGAGAAGTCTGGAGCTGTGGACAGAATTCGTACGGAGAACTCGGACATGGAGACACGGCGTCACGGAAATCTTTCGAGCGGATCCAGGCACTTCAACAGAAGGAAATTATTCAGATCGGCGCTGGGAACGAACACACGGTCGTGTTGACTGCAGACGGCAAAGTTTTCACGTGCGGGTATAACGACAATGGCCAATGTGGACAAGGAGGGACCGCTCGAGTGAGTCATTTAAGCGAAATTCCAAAGATGGACAGTGGGAGTTCTCAAGCTCACGCGTACAATGGATGCGAACATACAATTCTAGTCAGTACGGATGGACGGGTAGCGACGTGTGGGTACAACTATCGTGGCCAATTGGGGCACGGCAACACGACAAGCGAAAGTGTTCCGAAGATTATTCGAAGTCTGGAGAATAAAATTGTACGACTGGTGTCGTGTAGCTATTACCATACTGTGCTGGCCTGTGAGGACGGAAATCTGCAGAATCTGTACACTTTTGGACGCAACGACTACGGCCAATTGGGTCACAATGACTCCATTGATCGTAAAATTCCTCAATTCGTCGAAGCTTTGAGTGACCAACAAATCGTTTCGGTCGCATGTGGACAATACCACACGATGGTGGTCACAGCTAGTGGTAAAGCCTTCGCTTTTGGGAAAAATGATTACGGTCAATTGGGTATTGACACTATGGAGAACCAACTCGCTCCTGTACAGGTACGAGGCGGCTTGGAACGCCAAGAATGTCTGGAGATTCGATGCGGGTATTACCATACGATAGCTCTCTGTAGTGGGGCGCATTTGTTCGCCTTTGGGCGGAATGACTACGGCCAACTCGGTCTGGGTCGCTCGAATGCGAGCTCGACGAGTAATCTCCAGCTTCAGCAGCAGAGATTCTCGAATGCGAGGTTAATTGACGAGTTAGAAGGGAAAGATATCGTCCGTATAGCATGTGGATGTTACCATACAATCGCTGTCTCGGATAACGGCGTAATGTACGTTTTCGGGCGTAATAACCACGGCCAATTGGGTACAGGGGATACGACTGAACGGGTGTACCCATTTCCTATTGACGATTTTGTGGGGAAGAGAGTCGCGTTGGTTGCTGCCGGTTTTTACCACACTGTAGTCCTTACGGGAGGGAAAGAGGACGACAAGAACGAGCGAGATTCGGGAAATGAAAAGGAAGAGGTGAGTGCTTCTAGCGGGATCACACATTCGACCATCCTGTCTTCTGCGACCGTCCAGCTACTACTCGACCCGGAAATGCCTGGGTTTAATGACATGGAGACTGCTGTTGAAGTGCCAGCAATGGAGGATTCTCGAGATGAAGACAGAGGAAATTCGAGTTCCACGGACTCAACAGATGCCCTGTCAGTGGCTGTTGTAATACTCGCACAACTCGATCGATTATGTCAGCCTTTTACCCCCAAAGCAGGAAGTTACCCCATGTTACAGCATCCGTCATTTAGTGCCATTGACACACTAACGAGGTCAAATTGCTCGTTCGATGCAAGCTTCACTTTCGACGGAACATTTGAGACGTTTGCGATCCATAATTGCAGTGCTACGTTTGAAAGTCTCGCGGTTTTATTGAAACATCTCAGTACGAAGAAGATGGAGACAAACGCTCAGCTAGCGGCGTGTTTCTCTTCTCCACGACTTCAGATGTACATGATCCTGGCAACTCTGCGCATTCTCCAAGCGAATCTGTCGCAAATGTTACGATCCGGCCTGGCCAAGACAGTCATCTTAGTCTCTTCAGACGCCACGTCACGTAACACTGAGCTAGTGCGTATGCGCGTAGCAATTCTTCAAGTTCGTGACGTGTTACTATCGCTCGTTGACCTCAAAAGTCGACGGAATGTTTGTAACATTCTCGAAAATTCACCAAATGAAGGCGAACATGTCGGTAGAATTGCGGAAGACGCTGTGGCCACGTTGATGCAGGGATTTGAGCTCTTCTTCCCGTGTCAATGTCTTCAGCGTCAGTTCTGTATGCACACGATGCACGAGCTCGCAAGAGACAACCCGGAACATTCGTGTGGCCTGCTTTGTCGACGTGATCTGTGGCTTATTGATAAGTTACCGAAGTCGAAATCGCTGCTACTTGAGCCGCTTTTAAGGAGACTGACGGAAGATTCGCTAATTGTCCGGTTTTTACCTTTGATATCTGCTGTTCCGCAAGAGAATAAAGACGTTAGAACGTCGATAATAACTGAAGTGTATCAAGTTCTTCTCGAACGTATCGCTGCCGATTTCTCAAGACGGTTAGGAGACGTAGTAGCTGACGTTAACCCACGACAAGAAGGCACGTTAAGAGCGTTCTTTGACACCCTCGCTTGCCTGCAGAAACATCTCTCTAGTTGGGCTGCAAGCACTCCGGAGTGGACTTTAAAAGAGGACCCAAAGGCACAACTCGTTGCTGGTATTGAAGAGCGTGTAGCTGCTGTGGTTGATCGAGTATTTCGTGTGGATGAACACGATTTGGATCGTGTTCCGCGGTCCTGGCGTTGCTTCATTGAGTTCGTAGTTGCAGCTTTAGGACAATGCTGCGAAGTGCTAGGCCAGGTATGTTCCATGGAGACGATGCCTAGTCCAACGAATGGGTACGCAAGCTTCGAATGTGGGGATGAGTCCTTACGCGGGAAGGTATTGGAGACTATGGAACATTCGATTGCTGGCCAGTTTTTACCACTACTAGTGGTAAGTTTGTTCGAGTTTAGTAACAATTCTCTGTTCGCGGCAACTTTGTTGCCGAGCTTGAAGAACTTACTGAGGCTGTTAGATGGGCTTAATCAGCAAGATAGCGACGCGCAACAAGCCGAGAAAGATTTTGTGGAGACGATGGGCTCTTCTTTACATTCTCGATCGTCAGAGAAAGAAAGTTACGGCACTGGTAACTTTCGACGTAAGAGCGAAAGTAAATTACTTACGGAGGATCAAACGGCAAGAAAAGGAGTGTCAGCGTCCGATGCGATGACGATGCCGTGGCTCTACCGACTGGAAAAAGAGCTGGCTGTACTGACAGCTGAGATGGCAGTGACGCTAGTGAGTGGAGACCCGTATTTTACTTACCAGGGCGACCACAGTACCACGAAACTTTCAGCTCGTTGGCTAACGAGCTCGTTACTCAGAGGTGGCTTGAACGCCAACTACCTGACGCAAAAAATCACACAAACGGACCCACAGCGGTCGCAACAGGGTCGAACGGTTAAACACACGCCGTTCCCAGTACTGGCAGCACCTCTGGGACTTAATACTCCACCGTTCTCGTTAATACTCCCTCCAGCGTCGGAAAACGACGATATTACCCCAGACTGGCAACAACCTACGGATATAAACTACGGAGAGATATTTCGACCTGCTTCCGTTCACAAATTCCTGATTTTGCTTCAACAAGGAACAAATTCCGAGACCCAAAACGAAGTGAAGTTGTGTGACTGGGTGCGAGATAGCTACGCAAGGAAAGACCCGTCATATCGAATGATCTTGCGACAGTCTCAACTCTCCAAGGCTTCTACGCACTCAGTAAATGACACGCAGATAGAGGCGGCGTGCTTCGCAGCACTGCTTCATCACAACATGCTCGGCACTCAGGCGTATCACTTCGCTTTGGGATTTAGAAATACTACGCAGAATCGATCTTCCCCTCGAAGTTTCATGCGTTTGTGGCAGTTTGTTGCTCAGTTGCGACGACGTGTGGCCACTAAGAAGACGGAGATCAAGAATCTGCCCCAGAAAGACTCGGATTTAAGCGCTTTGGATCGCATTTCTGCTCTTCAACAAACGATTCTGGATCGATGTAACCTTCTGCTATTTCTAAATGTCCACGAAGAGCAAGAACACAGGAATCTTCAGCTAGATGCCGGCTACATCGCACCATATGATCCAGCGTTCCTCGTCTCTGCCAGTTCGACTTTTAGCGTCTCTTCTTCATCCGTTAAACGGCATCTTCACGCTACATACACGGACGAGAAATCGCCCTTTCTGGTCGCGTTCCCAACGTCCAAATGGAGACGAATACGGACAATTGTTCACACGATTATTCGCTGGAAATCTGCTGCTACAGATCTCCAAACGAACCGACAAAATCATGTTTCTCAGGAAGTGCTGGCCTATATTTTGTCGGACGAGCGCGTGTCTTCTACGGACGCAATCCGAACGCTACTGGTCGATCCGTGTCGACGTGTTAGTTGCTCGATTCGAGGCCTTGAAACACTGTGGGAACTCCTCACTATGGTCTCGTTTGACTCGATCCAAACCGACGTTGTTTATCAGATCTCACAGGTTTTTGTGTTCCAATCGTCGACTCCACTGCTCGCATCCCACAACGCTGGATACTTCTACTCGAGTCTAAAGAATGAAACCTTTTACGAGTTTATCGGACAGTTAACTGACATGATAACCGACAAGGCTGCAAAGCTGATAAACTCGGGAGACCCCGACGGTACCAGTTCGTTCTGGGTCGTTATTATGCTGCTGAGTGTGTGGGGGATTCACTTCAATGAGGAGCAATTCGAATTTGTGAGTGACATAGGAATTCTCGGCGTTATTCAAGAAATGGTGCAGCAGCTTTCGAATAAAAATTGTGACGCGAACGGAGGACCACAATCTGCTCAATTCATCGTAAAAAAACAGCTCTCGCGACTAAAAGAGACGTTGTGGGTTCTGTTCAGGTATATCTGCGCTCACTTCGCAGTACAAAACGCATCAAGCGGAGATATCTACGTCCCCACGTTCCCTGTATTGTCGGGTGTAACACGGTTATTATATAGTGAAGCCGTCTCGATCTCGAATCGATTCTTGCCTCTACAACTCGCTGTGGATAACGTGAAGCCGATCGAATCAAATCTCACAGTTCCTGTGGCCGTACGTAGGAGTTTTGAGGTCATTACGTCGCCGCAACGATTCTCCGCTCAGAGTAAAGGAGTGACGTGCAGCTACGATGACATGATCTCTGCTTCCGAGACGACTACAGCTATGTCTCCGTTACTTAAACCGAATGAGTTTAGTGTCACGACGTGGCTTTTTGTTAACAGCCAGTCGGGTACACGAACGGATAATGATCTTTTTGACGTGTCTGATACCCCGCAAGACCGTCAATTGATATTTATTCGAGGTGCTGTACGTGAGATATCGCTGTACTTACTACTCCTACCTGAAAGCTCTGGTAATTGGCAACTAGAAGTGGGCATTCTCATGGATATAGACCGAGAAGGAGACGCTGGAGAGCTGCCTATTAAGGGCCGAATATGGGAGAGAATGATGTCGAAACAAGGCGTAGCAAGCGGGAAATGGGTCCACGTGGCGATAGTGTTAGAAGCCATGAAAATACGCCTCTATTTGAACGGTATTCTCGACTGTCAACGCTCGTTAGTAGCGCAAAGTACTGCTATATGGGCGGCTGGGAACGTGGATCTTCCGCTTCATTTCGGAAGATTCCCAATGACGCAAACTACGTCCTCAGTCTCTTCGGCTATTGGCTTTCTGTCACGCTCACTTGGGATCATGAAAGGCGTTCACTGGGACTCCGGAATGAATATTCCGGATCACACATCAGGCGCGTTCCGGTGTTTCGACGGCTGGTTGAGCCACTTCCGCTTCCACAATCGCTCGTTGTCTCCCATCCACGTTCGCATCGTTTACGACGAGAAGAAAACTCCTTCTGGACTTTGTGAACGGGACGATGACCACTCGAAACTCGTGGAGTTGCACGCTTTACTCATCCTACTCAGCACTTCATCTGAAGGAATAATTCACTTCCGTTCCCAATTTTACGATTGGATGAAGCTCATTTGGGGTACGTTTCTCGGTACCAACTCAGCAGTGGTACAGCAGTCCGCGTTACGTGTCTTGTGTGCTCTACTACCTCTTCAACACCCCGTGGATGCTTCGAAAGTGCTGGTACAAGAGACGCCAGAGGCCCTTGGATTCTACACATTGGAGGATGTTTTCGTCCAGCAAGTGCTCCGAATGATCGGATTCTGCTTGAACAAATGTCCACAAAGGACTTTAGAAGCCAGCGAGGCTGCTGTGGTGCCGTGGGCACTGATGTTGGCTCGTGGAATTCATGGTAATCATTTTTCTCTTGAGGTTCGAGACACCGAGCTACAATTCGATCTAGAAAATGATGTCGAGAGGCGGTACCAGTCGTCGAAGCGGCAGAGTCTGATGCTGGCGAATGAACTAAACCAGCTTCTACAGCGGCTTTTCAGAAATTCGAACGGTACGTGGCGCCAGAGTATTATTCGAGCGAGTTCGAATATTACCCGGAATTTGTCGAATTCTCGAGACGTCGAGCCCGAAATTTGTGGTATCCAGTTTGGAAAGCACGTACTTTGTTTCTCTACCGTCAAGTGTGTGGAATCGGTAGGCTGCTTGTACTTCCTTAGTGGAGGCTTCGAGTTTTTAAGACCAGGGATCACTGTAGAAGTGCGAGGATCGAGAGATATTGCCCAGGTTCTGTCGCTCGAGTATCATGCATCCAACTCAGCTCAAAATTTTCCCGAGACCCCGTCCGATACAAGATGCCCGCCACAAATTGACACCCTAGCTCACATCCGGATGGATAATAACCCCAACATTCTCAAACGTACCGACGGACTACAGAATCGCAACGAAAAATCCTGGTTCGAGAAAGTTTTTGGCTCGAATGTCGATTTTCCAGATACCAGTTCACTTTATTCGAAGTTGAATATTGACGAGCTAATGCCGGTTGAAATATCCAATGCGAATGACGGCGCGTATTCGAATATAATCTACGACGTCGCGTGGGATAAATGTGACCATAAAGCAGCTAACGGATTGGTGGAAAAGGCAGCAGAGGTGATTCCTGCTATCTATACCGACCCTGATAGGGATTTGATCTCCTTGAATATTGGATGCTCGTTACTGAAAATTCTAGTACAAATTGCTGGAACGGACTCTGGAGTTGACATATTACTAGCTAAGCCAGCGTTGATTGAAACAATTACAGAGATAGCATCCCGTCCGGATAGCAATCCGAAGCATGACACACTTTACAGCGTGGAGAAACGAGTGAGTTCTTTACGTCGAGAAGTGTACACTGCACTGGTTGATCTTGGGGAGGAAGGAGAGGCGGAATTGGCGAGTGCATTTGAAGGTAAACGCGAGGTTTCATCCGCTCAAAGTGCCTCTTTTAATGACGAGATGACGACAGGGCGTCGAAGCTTTTTACTAACGCCGACCGAAGTAATGCGTTTAAATGACGGTAATTTATCGGATGGAGACGAACCGGTAAATGAGAACTGGGAAGGTGACGAGCAAGATGACGACGAAGACGACGAGGAAGACGAGAGTTTAGACGATGGAGACAATGACGACGACGAAGACGACGCTGAAGAAAATAGAGCGGAGTTCGTGGAGGAGCTGATGCTGATGGGATTTCCGGAAGATTGGTGCGTGCTGGCGTTAAAGCAAACCGAGAACGATATCGTCAATGCGTCGGCTTGGATTGTGGACAATCTGGAATATCTGAGTAAGTTACAGTCCACATTGGATAAAGAACGCGATAAGGGACGAGATTCTCCTCATTTCGACGAAGAAGAGGACGACGTCGTGAATACTGACGATATACCGAGCGGTAGTACGCACGTTCCGTCATTAAGTGCGACTGTTAACACGACAAAGGACGCCGAGAACGATATGGATGTCCCTCATTTAAATGACAAAGAAATGGGGAGAAAATTGTTTGCGGAAATGTATTTTCCTTTCGAAGATGGAGGTTTCTTGTCGAATACCAAGTCGCGTTTTATGAAATCATGGCGAGCTGACGCCATAGAAACGAAAGTGAAGAGAGAATTGAACCAACTTGACCTTCAAGATCTGGCCCGCCAGCTGCGAGAATTTGAGAACACGTTGTCAATCCTGTATGCTCGTCAGATAATGGCCACAGTGCTACATCAGACAAGGTCAGTACCGGTTTTGATACCGTTTAAACAGTGGTTCAAGCTGCTAAAACTCGCTGGATTACGTGGGGATCAATTCGCAATTATTGTGCGAAATTCGTCGACACAGTTGCAAAAATTATCTATTGATGAAGTATTTTCAAAGTCGATTCGATATTTGATCCAGCACGACGCATCTTTCGTTGCGTCAGCGTTCGAATTCTGCCTTGAAGACCTGGAAACAGCAGCAGCTGGTAAAGCGTACGAAGCTGTTTTATGGACGCAACGGGAGCTCCATCGTCCAGATCAAATTGTGCTGGAAGAGCCAGGAATTGAAATTGTTATTTGGCTGCTAGACGCGCTACTAGTAGCTTCTACACACTCGTCATTGTGTCTTTCTGTTGATGCTGCGAAGATTATTTTACGCCGCCTACGACGTTGTCTTGGCACGACGAATTTGCCGCTGAAGTTTGTCATCCTTCGCACTATCAGCAGAGTATTGAGAGCCATAGAAAATGTCGACAAAGACATGGTAAACGAGGCACAACTGGTTGTCCAAGACTTCTTAACTGCAGCTGTTGTAAGACACAGTCGCGAGTTGAGTCAAGGTCGACTGTTGTTCTCTCAGTATCTCCAGGGGTACGTGGAACTGCTGCACGTTCTACAGGGCGTTACTGGGTTTAACGTGGCCCCAACACCTGCCGCTCATATGGTCGCTAGTAGCAGTGGAGATGCGTCGGAATCGGAAGGTTGTTCGCTGGTATTTGACCGCAAACGCACTCGCAGTAGCTTGTTATCTTTCGCAGACGACAACCTCAGTGTGTCGTACTCTGGGAATGAGGTATGGAAAGCTGCGTGTGCCGTCACGAGCTTCTCGACTGGCGTGCATTCATGGCTGGTGCGTATTGAAAAGTCTAGTTCTCCGTATCTCTTTGTAGGGGTCGCTACTCGACAAGCAAACTTGGATTCATTCCTTGGAGCGGACGATCAATCTTGGGGTTTTATTGGCGATAAAGCACTGTACTACCAGCGGAACCGCATACGAGCATACGGCGAGACATTCACGGAAGGAGATTGCATTGGGTTACGGCTGGATTGCGAGAAAGGCGAGCTTTCGTTTAGTAAAAATGGAGTGGATTTGGGTGTGGCGTTCGATAATATTGTGGGTTCAGTGTCCCCCGCTGTGGCCTTTTACTCGCGACATCAGAAGATCTCCTTCGTTAAGGATAGTTGTACCGGTGAGACTAATATACCTCCGACTGGAGAGGTAGAAGACGCGGGTGTGGAGGACTGTTTAATAGCCTGTGAGCTGATGGCCAACTGGGTGGATAAAAGTCCCATGCGAGTGGAAATGGCTACTGCTACGTTCGAAATGACGGCAGAATGGCTCGCCGGATCCATTAAACACGTTACCACGCGATCCGGGAAATCCCTCTGGGTGGATGTTACGCGAGGAACATGTGAAAAAGCTGGGTTTTATTGCGATGATAAAGTCCGCACACCTCGTGGGAATGGAGTTGTAATGGGCGTGGCAGGCGGACGGATCTGGGTGGAAGTCGACAATGAACCTGGAGCGTGGTTCTTCCATCCGTCCAAACTACGCTTAGTGGCGAGCGCAACAACACCCAGTTCCACTACTCCAGTTGACAACTTAAATATCCCACCAGACTCTTTAAATGACCCACATTTGGGTTCAAAAGTGGACATATTTTCGCCCTTTACTCTTTCTCGAGAAGAACTCGTTGAGTATGGGGAACATTATTTGTGGACTGTAGCAGTGGATCGGGAGCTTCTAAGTGTGATTAACGATTTCTGTGAGGTATCTCGCACTAGTCCGTGGAATCTGACACCCAATCAACTGCTCAATGTTGTCAAAGAGAAGACTGCGGTACTAGAGCTTTCGTCCTTTAGTAACGTACTTGCAATGCCTCAGCCTGACGAGATGATCGTCGCACGGTTCGCAATACTGCGCTTCTGCAACATGTACATCAGTCGCGCTTTACCCTTTTTCGACCTCTCATGGCACTACTTTTTACCGGATTCCAACTCGTTGCCGTGTCGACTAGTGTCACAATGTCGCGGTAGTCTCTTTGTCTGTGTAAAAAACACACTTTGGACAGCGTTGATGGAAAAAACCGCTAATTCACCCAAAAAATCTGACGACGAGTACGATTATCCCGAAGATTTACCGCAGCTACAAGTGAACCGGCTGAAGGCAGCAGCAGCAAAATGTCACGAAGGAACAGTCAGCAGTTTGTTCTCATCCCTCTTTGGCCAGTCGTTTGAAGAGCTCCATTTCTTACCTATTAAAACGCTACGTATGGTCTACTCCCACCCAATGGATGACGGTCAATTACGAAGCTTTAAAGTTAAGTTCGAGGGCGAAGGAGTGGATGACTATGGTGGTCCATATCGAGAGTTCTTTTCGCAATTCTTCGCCGAGTTACAGATGCTTAACGTACCCGAAAGCGAAGATAATGGGTCCACAAGTTCGGAGCATTCTGCGAATGGAGGACCCAGTAGTACGTCGCTGAAAGTGGACCCCAATGTATCCGTATCAGCGTGTGTCTTGCCCTTCCTTCTGCCTAGTCCGAATTGGCGGAATTGCGTTGGAGCCAACCGTGAGAAATTCGTACTTAATGGAGCTCTTATCGAGCGTCAAATACATGATAAGAAGGTATCGTGTTTATCTGGAGAAAGCGCTGAAGAGAAACGACAACTTTATTGTGAAATGTTTTTCTTTCTCGGTCAGATGATCGGCATTTGTCTACGCACGCGTGTGTGCGTTCGCCTCGATCTGGCAATGTCAGTGTGGAAACAACTAGTGGCTGAAGACGACTCGAACCCGGAGAGTGCGCTAGCAACGCTCAAAGAGATCGATTTCGTCGCGTATTCATTATGGAAGACGTTGAAAGGTATTTTAGACGAGTTTAAACGTCAAAATTCAAAGCAGGAAGGGCTAGAAGAACGACTAGAAGCGATGGATTTGGTCTTTACGACTGTATTATCCGATGGACGTACAGTTGATCTCTGTGAAGATGGCTCCAATACTGCGGTGACTTTGAACAATCTGCAAGAATATATAGATTCTATGCTTCGAGCACGGATCCAAGAAACGCAAGAGGTGATGAATATAGTAAAGCAGGGACTGCACTCCATTATGCCGGTGTCTGCATTGGCTCTTCTGACGTGGAATGAGCTTGAGAAACGCATGTGTGGCGTTGCGGAAGTGGACGTGAAGCTATTGCAGATTAATACCGAGTACGACGAAGATTTGTCGATGAACGACGAGTTTATTCAGAGATTTTGGCGCGTGCTGGAAAGTCTCGAAGCGGAGGATAAACGAGCCTTTCTGCGGTTTGTGTGGGCCCGGTCTCGTTTGCCTTTGGGCTCAGCACAGTTCCACCAGAAATTTAAGATCCAAGCGCTTGCGTCTTCGGGTAATGGAGACGCGAACGGCTCATCGTCAGGACCCCCTGGAGGCTGGATGGACTCGCAGATGCCGAAGTCGCATACGTGTTTCTTCGCACTCCAACTCCCACGATATTCCAGCGACGAAATCTGCCGCGAACGACTTTTGTATGCTGTGCGCAATTGCGTCGAAATGGATGGAGACTTCCGTCTTGCTGACACGGAAATGACAGGCTGGACGGGTATCAGTCCGACAGATCAGCTTCGAATTTGACCAGCCATTTGCCAAAAAAAAGCCAAAGATATTGGCGTTATAACCAGTGTTTTAAAAAAAACTTTAAGCTTATAAATTGCTCGGAAAGCCTAATCGAATTGCTCTGTAGAAATGTTTTTTTTTTAAGTATTGCGCTTCCTCTTCGATGCTCCAAGTCTCACTATATATGCTCATCTTTTAATTAAATAGAGCTTGACTATGCTATTACACAATATTTTATCTTTGTCTGTGCACAATGCAGACGAATGTAAATGTGTAAGTGTACGTCTGTTTCGATACTGTACAACATTACACTGTAAATATCCAGAGAGCCACTTATTTTCTATAGTAGTAAAGCTGCGCTATTTAACATCTACTTCGAAGTATTTAAAATTAAGTGTAAAATCCAAATGAAATTCTTCATACCTCGAAGTATTACAATGGAATTGAACTTTGCAATACAGCTGGAGATAAGGAAAATTGACGATTAAGTCCCAAAGTACACGTACGAGGACTTGAATAGATCCATAATCGAACACTCGTTCCTATTTCTTTAGTGATTTGTGAGCTATCGAATGCCGGATAAAAAGAAATTGAAAAATATTTGTTTGGGATAACCGTTTCTAAATTAGGCACTGGTTTTAGAGAATAACTAGGCAAACCAGTGGATTCTTCAGACAGAAAATATCTCCTTCCTTCGAGGGTTTGAACCCTGTAGTGGCTCTTGGAAACGAGACGTAATCCTGTTATTGTATTCATTACCGGTACAAACAGTCTACCACGCTAGGTTGCAGGGTTTTGGTGTTAAATTGCGTAATGTTAATTTTTCGGCAGTAAGTCAAATTTTTTGGGGCTTCTGAAACAGTTCTTAAAGCCACAATAATTACGTACGATAACGGCAGACAAACCAACGTTGGGGGACCATGTATTATCACAGCTCAACAATCAACCGGATACTAGCAGGCCTAGCAACGTGCGTCGTTATTCAGTCATTCTTGTGAAGGTTGCTGGAGATGAAACCCGTTGTACTTGAGAGCGGAGCCGTCGTCTTCGGCAAAGTAGCTTCGCTACCTGCAAGCGAAAAATCGTTGTTCTTTGGCTTCCACAAGTATTTAATGGGCTCGACCGTTGTCTATATGCCCCGGTACTTGATTTCGAAATCTTGGGACCAGTGTTGAAATGTCGCCGTGACCTTCCACGGACGCCATCGATACAAGGACGACTGCTACGGCGGTGATGAATGCAAGAACGGTCATTGTTCGGCTTTTCGGCTAAACAGGAAAGGGTAGATCACAAACGTCAAATGATGCTTTGAAGCTCGAAGCGAGCGCTTGAACTTCATCGTGTCCCATCCCCACTCTTCAATCAAGCAGGTTTTCGATACCTACGTGTACAGTTTGGTTATTATCCTACTTGAGAGGGCCCTCAGGTAGTGCTTTGTACATGTCGGATCATTTTAACTGACGTTAAATATGTACAATGACAATTGCTTAATAATATAGCCATCTGCTCTCCCACATTATTCGAGCTGAGAATTATTATATTGACCTGACTCAGGTCAATATAATAATTCTCAGCTCGAATAATGGGGAAGAGGAAGGTATTTTATTAAAAAATTTGTCATTGTTTGTGAAAGGGGCAAGCACCTTGCGCTAAGGGAAAGTTATCTTCCGAGAGTTTACAAACTCTCAGTGAACGGCAGTTCACAGGTCCCCTCTTTAATTAAAGAGAGCGAAGTGACCTAAATAAGGTAGATTGTAAACTGAGTATATTTATAGGTAGGTTAAGTTTGGGTTTAATACAAACTGTTAGTTACCTATAGAAATGCAATGTCATTTAACCCCTCTGTTACCAACGTCGTAAGTTACGACTTTGAGTAGGGCGAAAGTCGTAACTTACGACGTAATTCGAGCCTTCAAACAGAAAATGGCTCGAAAAAAGAGGACACGATACTTTAACCAAGTCAAAGTTTGGAGGCAAATTATATAAGCTGAAAGAGGTCGATTCGGCAAATGTAAAAGAAAGGGTGGGGGAAGGGTAGATGTGCTGCACCGAACAGAATGATGAGTGGCCGAGAGCGCCGACTCGAGCCACTGGTGTCTCATTCAAGAACTTGCCACTATGGCGAGAGTTCGATCAAGTACGCGGACGAAGCAATCAGCAGTTGCCAGCACGATGGACGTGCGTGCCATCGACTTCAAGCATCTCTGGCGGCAGCTACGTGCAGTGGGATGGACGTCGAAGAGACCTTCCGGTGGACTTGCGAAGGAGTGGACGTACACGTCGCCGGACGGGAAGTCGCTCACTGGTGCGAAGCTCGTATATGGTTATGTGCTTCATTTGTCTAATTTATATCACTTGTCTAGGGGAGGATGCTGTGGTGGCTTATGCAATCGAGACTGGGCTTATTGCTGAAGAGAGTGGCGACAGTGAGAGGGAGGTGGGCAGTGATGAGGTCGTGCCGGTGGACGTTACAGTGACGGCGTCACAGATAGACACATCCATCGCGCTGTCGGCCAACACCTTATCGGCGATGTTTGGCACGGACAGTGACCCCCAGTCGGAAGCGGAGGATACGTTGGAGCAGTCAGATCGAGAGATGGTCGTGGGGGCGTTCCAGCGGCTCCTGTCAGGCGCCGAGTCGAGCAATTCGGACGACAACGATGATGGTTGCGCCAGTGTGGAGGAGGAAGGCGCAAGTGTGTGTGGAGGTGAGACTGTGGAGGATGACTGCCGTGTGGCACTGCCGGTAACCGACGTGAATGTTATGGGCGATGGAGATCTTTCGGATGAATACGAGGCCGTCGATTCTAGTTGCAGCGACAGCAGCGACAATAGTGGCGACGATATCATCGTGAGGCGTGAGTACCCCGACGACACACTTGAGGACGATGAAGACGTTGCTCTGATGGACGACGCATTTGTCGAGGCGTTAGGTGGCAAATTAACACTGGAGTCAATCGACAAGGCCGCACTCCGGAGCTTTGAATGGAGTCCTCCTTCGTCCATCTTCGAAGCTGACAGTGGAGGGTACCCTCGCCTGTCTACGGACGTCGCCGTACCG
>NW_003303750.1:3959585-3960684 GCF_000142945.1 Phytophthora infestans T30-4
ACGTCGCCCGTACCGATCAGGGAGCTACAGGACATTGCGGATTCTCCCTTGCTGCTCTATTTACTTCCTACCAAAATCACTGTGGGTTACCATCACCAAGGAGACAAATCGCTACAAGAAGCAGACAGTACACGCCAGAGCTAAGCGAATCCGACAGAAGCAAAGGAAACGCACTGTACCAGCCCCCGAGACTGTTAAGCAGATTGAAAGGCGATTGCGCGTCGAGGCTGCGTACGAAACTCATGAGATACTCCACGTCATTGGGCTCTTAGTGGCAAGAATGCTGAACCCAATGACGCGTCGCTTTTCTCGGCATTGGTCAATGACCGAAGACGGTGCAATACCTGCCGGAAACTTTGGCAAGTTCATGGCTCGAAACCGCTGCACGTCAATTCTTCGAGACTTCCATGTCGTGAACAACGAAGCCCCACGGATTCGAGACAAATTGTGGAAGTTACGGCCTGTTGTCGACACGTTGCAAACTCGGTTTCGATCTGGCTGGTCACTCGGTAGTAAGTTCTCGTTTGACGAAGGCGTACTACCAGCCACGTCCAAGCGCAACACCACGCGGATGTTTATGCCCGACAAGCCCCATCGATACGGAACCAAGTTGTTTATGGCTTGCGATTCTGTGAGTGCATACTGCCACCGGTAAGTTTGTTTCGTTTAAAAATTATGTCGTAACTTACGGCTTGAATTGTAATACGATATTTTATTACGTCGTAACTTACTACTATAGATTCGAGGTGTACGTCGGAAAGCGTGAGACCGAGGATGGTGATCAGCAAGCAGTCGACGACAAGACGGGGGCTGCTGCAGTTATTCGAAACATGAAAGCCGTTCTGGGAGATCGATCACAAGGGTTTCGATTGGTAGTGATCGATCGATTTTACTCGTCTATCCCACTGGCTATTCAGCTTCTATCGATGGGTATCTACGTGGTGGGAACGATCATGATCAACAGACTGGGGTTCGACAAGCAAGTTATTGAGAAATGTAAAACACGTCCTCGAGCGATTGAGCGTGGTACATTTGCGTTCTCTCGCTCCACTGCTATACCGACCATGATAGCTTGTCACTGGTGGGACCGAAAGCCGGT
>NW_003303750.1:3963038-3981259 GCF_000142945.1 Phytophthora infestans T30-4
TTTATAGGTAGGTTAAGTTTGGGTTTAATACAAACTGTTACGTTACCTATAGAAATGCAATGTCATTTAACCCCTCTGTTACCAACGTCGTAAGTTACGACTTTGAGTAGGGCGAAAGTCGTAACTTACGACGTAATTCGAGCCTTCAAACAGAAAATGGCTCGAAAAAAGAGGACACGATACTTTAACCAAGTCAAAGTTTGGAGGCAAATTATATAAGCTGAAAGAGGTCGATTCGGCAAATGTAAAAGAAAGGGTGGGGGAAGGGTAGATGTGCTGCACCGAACAGAATGATGAGTGGCCGAGAGCGCCGACTCGAGCCACTGGTGTCTCATTCAAGAACTTGCCACTATGGCGAGAGTTCGATCAAGTACGCGGACGAAGCAATCAGCAGTTGCCAGCACGATGGACGTGCGTGCCATCGACTTCAAGCATCTCTGGCGGCAGCTACGTGCAGTGGGATGGACGTCGAAGAGACCTTCCGGTGGACTTGCGAAGGAGTGGACGTACACGTCGCCGGACGGGAAGTCGCTCACTGGTGCGAAGCTCGTATATGGTTATGTGCTTCATTTGTCTAATTTATATCACTTGTCTAGGGGAGGATGCTGTGGTGGCTTATGCAATCGAGACTGGGCTTATTGCTGAAGAGAGTGGCGACAGTGAGAGGGAGGTGGGCAGTGATGAGGTCGTGCCGGTGGACGTTACAGTGACGGCGTCACAGATAGACACATCCATCGCGCTGTCGGCCAACACCTTATCGGCGATGTTTGGCACGGACAGTGACCCCCAGTCGGAAGCGGAGGATACGTTGGAGCAGTCAGATCGAGAGATGGTCGTGGGGGCGTTCCAGCGGCTCCTATCAGGCGCCGAGTCGAGCAATTCGGACGACAACGATGATGGTTGCGCCAGTGTGGAGGAGGAAGGCGCAAGTGTGTGTGGAGGTGAGACTGTGGAGGATGACTGCCGTGTGGCACTGCCGGTAACCGACGTGAATGTTATGGGCGATGGAGATCTTTCGGATGAATACGAGGCCGTCGATTCTAGTGGCAGCGACAGCAGCGACAATAGTGGCGACGATATCATCGTAAGGCGTGAGTACCCCGACGACACACTTGAGGACGATGAAAGACGTTGCTCTGATGGACGACGCATTTGTCGAGGCGTTAGGGTGGCAAATTAACACTGGAGTCGATCGACAAGGCCGCACTCCGGAGCTTTGAGTGGAGTCCTCCTTCGTCCATCTTCGAAGCTGACAGTGGAGGGTACCCTCGCCTGTCTACGGACGTCGCCGTACCGATCAGGGAGCTACAGGACATTGCGGATTCTCCCTTGCTGCTTCTATTTTACTTCCTACCAAAATCACTGTGGGTTACCATCACCAAGGAGACAAATCGCTACAAGAAGCAGACAGTACACGCCAGAGCTAAGCGAATCCGACAGAAGCAAAGGAAACGCACTGTACCAGCCCCCGAGACTGTTAAGCAGATTGAAAGGCGATTGCGCGTCGAGGCTGCGTACGAAACTCATGAGATACTCCACGTCATTGGGCTCTTAGTGGCAAGAATGCTGAACCCAATGACGCGTCGCTTTTCTCGGCATTGGTCAATGACCGAAGACGGTGCAATACCTGCCGGAAACTTTGGCAAGTTCATGGCTCGAAACCGCTGCACGTCAATTCTTCGAGACTTCCATGTCGTGAACAACGAAGCCCCACGGATTCGAGACAAATTGTGGAAGTTACGGCCTGTTGTCGACACGTTGCAAACTCGGTTTCGATCTGGCTGGTCACTCGGTAGTAAGTTCTCGTTTGACGAAGGCGTACTACCAGCCACGTCCAAGCGCAACACCACGCGGATGTTTATGCCCGACAAGCCCCATCGATACGGAACCAAGTTGTTTATGGCTTGCGATTCTGTGAGTGCATACTGCCACCGGTAAGTTTGTTTCGTTTAAAAATTATGTCGTAACTTACGGCTTGAATTGTAATACGATATTTTATTACGTCGTAACTTACTACTATAGATTCGAGGTGTACGTCGGAAAGCGTGAGACCGAGGATGGTGATCAGCAAGCAGTCGACGACAAGACGGGGGCTGCTGCAGTTATTCGAAACATGAAAGCCGTTCTGGGAGATCGATCACAAGGGTTTCGATTGGTAGTGATCGATCGATTTTACTCGTCTATCCCACTGGCTATTCAGCTTCTATCGATGGGTATCTACGTGGTGGGAACGATCATGATCAACAGACTGGGGTTCGACAAGCAAGTTATTGAGAAATGTAAAACACGTCCTCGAGCGATTGAGCGTGGTACATTTGCGTTCTCTCGCTCCACTGCTATACCGACCATGATAGCTTGCCACTGGTGGGACCGAAAGCCGGTCCACTACCTGGCCACGGGTCCGGTCATGGCAGAGGACTCTATTCGTCGTAACGTCAAGATGGTCGGGCCGTCTTGCGTCAAATGCCCAAAGTTAGTTACTGATTACCAACGCTGGATGGGCGGAGTTGATGTACATGATCAACTTCGCCTGCAGTCCTATTCAATCCAAACGGCTTTCCGTTTCAGGAAGTATTACAAGTCACTGTTCATGGTTTTCATGGACATGGCACTCGTCAATGCGTATCTCACACACAAGGAAACATGCCGGATCAAGAGGCTGGTACCAAAAGATCGTGGAGAATGGTATCTTCTACTTCATAAGCAATCGATGCAACTCAAAGCCGATGACTTCATTGAAGCTACTGCTCCTACACCTTCTCCTATGGCTCGCTCTCGCAAGCGCCGCCGACTAGACGGTCACAAACACATCCAGTTCGACGACTGGGTCACCGTTTCAGGCACCCAAAAGCGCCGGCAACGCTCTTGCAAAGTATGCGCTCTTCTACGAGGCGATCGAAAAAAATCCTTTCAAACGACCTATTATTGTGAAAATCGCTCACACGCAGACGCAAAGTGCTTCCTCTGCCCCAAGTCGCGCCATAGCTACGGAGGCGTGCGCAAAACATGCTATCAGATTTGGCACGAAGACTTTGACAGTGGGGCTTCCATCCCAGCATCGCTCGGCAAGCGAGTCGTCTTGCGACGATCAGCCAAGGCTGGTACTCGAAAACCAACTCGGCGTGAGCTGCTCTGTCAACAAGACGGCGAGGCCGACAATGAAGAGGATCAGCCAGCTCAGCAATCGGCAATCGTTTGAATGCGTTTGGACAGCACTTAGTTTATGTAAATGTAGCTCTTTCTCTGTTGTACGAGGATCTCTACGGATGTGTAAATAGGCATCTGCTTCGACAAAAACAATACTTGAACGTCGTAAGTTATTGCTTTTCGTGATACGACGTGCTCATAATGTCGTAACTCATACGACGTAGCTCAGAATATCCTCTGACAGTTTATAGCGGGAATCCAGTGTGGAAAAGACACATCCATACAAATAAATATACTAAAATAAAGTCGTAACTTACGACGTAAAATAGGCGGTTCCAACACGGATCTTCTGGTAACTGAGGGGTTAACCAATGGTTGGCTTTGAACGACCTTGGTACCTTGTACCAAATATCTCGGAGTATGACGTGTCATACTCCTGAAGTGTGAAGTGTCACACTTCATGTAACCAGGGTACACTTAGGGCTACGTACCCCGTTACATCCTCCCCCACTTAGGTTCGGTTTACCGACCAATCAGAATGAAGAGGTGTTCGTCACAAACGCTCATTATCAAAGTCGAAAACCATCGACTTGGCCGCGCGAGTGCGGCGGAGGCTCACTTCACAGTTAGAGCCTCGAGCAGCAACCTGTGCGCTCTTCGTCTAGGTCTCCACTTCGACCGTTATCATGCCTCGTGGCACTGCAAAGAGCGGAGCTAAGACACGCTTCAAGGCTGCTGCCGGTAAGGCGCAAGCCAAAAGCTCTTAGCCTCACGGCAAAGGCTCTGCACTCAAGGAGGCTACTCAGGTGGCCTCCGAGGCGATTGGTTCCTCGGGTGACGCGGCTGTGGACAAGCGCGCGAGCAAGCGCCGCAGCCCGTCGCCCATATCTTACAATCGTCCGAACCCTCGGTTTGTAGAACGTGAGTTCAACTCGGACAGTGAGGACGATGCCGAGTCCGGGAGCACTCATGATGCTCCTGCGGACTCTGTGGGAGGGCACAGCCCAGTGCCCAGTGAGCACAAAGATGACAGCGTGCAGTCGCCCGCTAGTGATCACGGTGATCACAGTCCCAGGACCTCTGTGCGCTCTGAGTGCCCGGCCGTTAAGGCTAAGGGCGCTCCCAAAGCCGGTGGCGATGAGGAAGAGAATCCTCGCAAACGTCTTTCGCTTGCCGAGGGTCTTGCGCGCGCTAAGGCCTCTAAAGCCGAAGGCGCCAAGCCCTGAAAGAAGCGTACAGCCCCTAAGTCTCCACTCCGCGAGGAGAAGGAGACTCGACGCTCCTATCAGAGTCTCTTCGACTCCTCGGATGAAGAGGAGGAGAAGGAGGAAGAAGAGGAGGAGGAGGGTGCTATCGTTGAGCCCCGGGAGGTCTCGAATGACCTCGACCAGCAGCAGGAGGAATTCCAAGCTACCCAGCGTGTGCGTGGGGGTTCGGTGGCGGCACCCGTCAGCCAGGGAGCTGTCATCAACTCAAGAGGGTATTGGCCTCCCGAGGAGAGCGCTGGGGCTGACCTCTTCTTGGAGGTTTTCGTCGCTCCTCGTGGCCTTGTGGGCGGCCACACTTCTAGGGGAATCTATGAACGAGCCCTTGTTCAGAAGGAACAGTTGTTCGTCGACAGCTTGGAGGCTGCTCGGTGTGTGCTTCTCGCGCCACACCGCATTCCCCTTAAGGACTTCACGACTTGTCGTAAGAAGCCCGAGACCCGGGGTGGTCTCTATCCTGTTTAAGGATACCCCTGGGTTATGCCCGAGAACTGTCCCACGTGGGGTTCTTGTGAGGACATGTTCTGGGCGTGGGTGGAGACTCTCAAGTACTCACCCACGGAGTTACGGGAACTCCATGAAGATCAGCAGCTGTCCCACATCCTGGACCAGCGTGATCTAAGTGTGAGGTTTGCCCACTTGATCAGCAAGCGTATGCTGCTAAGGGACATCCTGAAGCGCGCGGCTTCTAGCGCTCACGATGAGCGCGGGTACGGTATGTATTCATCATCCGTACCCCGTTCGGGCAAGAAGCCCCGGACTACTTATGAAGCTGCCGCCGCTTCTGTTCGCAGATTGCGACAGCCTTCGGGCAGTCAATCAGGAGCCGTTCAATCAGCTCCCACGAGCTCTCGGAGTGGGCATAACCCCTCCACTTCACGAGGAGCTGTCGCTTACCGCGACGCCGTTGCTCCTGGAGGATCCGCTCCACGTGGAAGTGGACTTCTCCATTCCGGTCAAGCAGGGGCGGAGGCACCCTCGTACGAGTACGAGTACTCGGCGCCTCCCGAGAGCCACTCTCGTCCGAGTGCTCCGACTGCGGGTCCGACACAGGACCCTGAGGTTGACCGCCTCCGTCAACGTGTCCTCGTGCTTGAGATTGCACTTGGCCTTGGGACTGGCCGGTAATGCTGCCGCCCAGGCCGGGAATCAGAGCGAGCTCGCTCGTCTTGCGGGCCGCCTGGACCTGGTGGAGCGAGAGGTCGCGAGCCTGCACCTGCGGGTGGACCGCCGGGCCTCTTCGTCCGATCTGGACGAGGCCTTTCGCATGATCCGACGGATCGAGGCTTTGTTGCCACGTCCGGAGCCGCCTGCGGGACACTCCCAGACGTACGCGTATGGTGCGTACCCGGCGTACTCAGCGTACTCGGCGTATGGCGCCGGGGTCCGTTCGTATGGAGCCCCTCCGGCGTACGGTCTTGACCGCAGCCTTGCCGTCCCGACCGAGGCTTGGGTGCCTGCTCCGACGCCCTCGTCGACGACTGTGACCGGCCCTCGCTTCGAGGAGCTGGGTCAAGGGGGGGTCTGCGAGTCAGCAACCCCCTGCGGGTCAAAGTACCGCTTAAGTCGTCCGACATAGAACGTCGGGTGCGTCGTCGTTGACTTTGGAAGGTCGATGGTGTACGACGCACCATGTCTGGCCAGAACTGCAAAAGGTCCGATGAAGCGGTGCTTCAGTTTGTTGCTGCCGACAGAGCTAACAGTGTCTAGAGGTAGGTTCCTCGTGTCTAGCAACACTAAGTCACCAACCTCAAATATACTTAAGTTTCCTCTTCCTTGTTTGTCTGAGTACTCCTTTTGTTTATCTTGGGCCGCTGCCATGGCATCGCGGACCCTGCTGACAATGTTCAGCTTGGTATCCATAAAGGATTCCACCTATTTCCGCAGCGAAACAGGTCTCACATCCGAGACCTGGGAGGAAAGGGCTTTCCGAGCCTCTCCCCCACTTAGAATAGAGGAGTCAGTGTTTCCTCGAAGAGTGAGAGGCACTCTGGGATGGCGGAAGCCGTTCAAGTAGAACGGCGCGAACCCCGTGGACGCGTGCACCGCGTTGTTGAGCGCAAACTCAACAACTGGAAGTTGCGTCGACCACGTACGTGGCGCTGCCGCGCACACACTGCGCAGAGTGTCCTCGAGCACTCGATTGACGCGCTCTGTTTGGCCGTCTGTCTGCGGATGATCCGCAGTGGACATCTGCAGACGAGTTCCCAGTAAAGGGAACAGCGTTTTCCAAAACGCAGCAGTGAACCGCGGGTCTCGGTCCGAGACAATCGTCTCCGGGAGACCGTGATAGCGGAACACGCCATCGACGAACAACCTTGCGGTTTGTTCGCCCGTCACAGTAACGGGAACTGGAGCAAGATGTACCATCTTGCTCAGCCGACACACGAACACCAAAATTCCGGTGTTACCGTGTCCGTCGGCGGGAAGCCCAAAGATAAAGTCAAGGCTCATCGACTTCCAACAATCAGCCGGTACGGGCAGGCTCTGTAGTGGAGCCGAAGAGTGCCCTGCGGGTTTGACCCGCTGACATGTTTCACATGTCTTGACGTACCGGGCGACCCACTTGTACATGTGGGTCCACCAGAAGGACTGAGAGACCGACAGAAAGGTCTTCTCGCGGCCCAAATGGCCGCTGGAGGGCGCGTCATGCGCCTCCGCCAGGATGTCGAACTTCAGATCCTCGTCGTTGGGTACGACCACCCATGGAGGATCAGCGGGCTCCACCCGATAATAGAGGAGGCCCTCCTTCAACTCATATCGGTGGAGCCGTGAGCGCTGTCGCGACGAGAGCCAGTCGGACTTCGCACTTGTTCCGGCCTTAAGGAACTTGACGAGAGGCGCGACAGCCTCATCGTCCCGATACGCCATGCGTATCCGATCATATAGATCCGTTGTCACCCGCGTGATGTGGGCCAGCTCATTGTCGGGACGCCGAGAGAGGGCATCCGCAAGCACGTTGAGCTTGCCCGGCTTGTATTCGACGCGGAAGTTGTATTCCGCGAAGAAGGATAGCCACCTCGCCATCCTTTGGGAGAGGTGAGGCGAGTTAGTCGCCGTCCTCAAGGACGCGTGATCTGTGTAGATCACGAAGGGCCGAGAGCCCAGAAGGTGAGCACGGAACTTCACAAGGGCATATTTCATTGCCAGGAGCTCCTTGTCATGGACAGGGTAGTTCCGCTCGGCGGCTTTGAGCTGCCTGGACTGGAACGAGATGACTCGTTCCTGTCCAGCCGTGTCGGCCTGCAGCAATGCACATCCGATGGCGTAATCGGAGGCATCGCAGACGACGCTAAACGGCTTCGTCTCGTCCGGCAGGGCCAGGCCAGGGGCCTCTTGGAGACTGGCCTTGATGCTGTCAAAAGCATCCTGGTGCTCTTGCTCCCAGCGCCAGTCGACGTCCTACTGAAAGAGGCTCGACAAGGGCTTAGCGAAGCCCGCGTACCCTGCGCTGTACTTGTGAAGGTAGTTGGCCAAGCCCAACCACTTTCAAAGATCCTTCTGGGATCGGAGCGTCGGCCATGCTGCGATGGCCTTGACCTTGTCTGGGTCAGCTCGAACGCCTACTTGCTTACGAAGCAACCCAGAACGTTAATCTCTGGTGACGCGAAAACGCACTTGTCGATGTTGGCGTAGAGCTTGTTTGCTCGCATTACGTCCAACACTCGACGGAGGTGACCTAGATGCACCTCCATGGCCGTCTTGCCTCCCTCGGCACGGCTATGGACGAATATGTCGTCGAAGTACGTCTGTACGAAGGTACGCAAAGGGCGGAACAATTGCGTCACCAGGCGATTGAACGTCGCCGGGGCGTTAGACAAGCCCTGCGGCATGACGATCCACTCCCAAAGCATGCCGCTTGGAGTGCTTACCGCGGTGAGCGGGATGTCGCTCTCTCGCATCAGGATTTGGTAGTATCCGTCTACCAAATCCAGCGCACTGTACAGTACGCTCCCGGCCATGTTGTTCAACTAAACATCCTTTCGTGGGATTGGTGTTTGGCCGGCACCGCTGCGTTGTTCAGCTTGTTATAAGCGTGAACCAGACGCCACTTTCCGTTCGGCTTACGGACGCAGAAAGTCGGCGTCGAGTGCGGGGATTTCGACTCCCGCACCACGCCTGCCTTCGCTTTCGCGGCGAAGAAGGCATCAATGACCTCGCACTGTTCGCGCGGGAGAGGCCATTGCCTCGTGACACAATACTTTGTGCCGGGCACGAGATCAATCTCGTGCCGTGCGCCTCGATCCGGTGGGAGTTGGGTCGGTGGGTGTTTGCTCACCACGTCCGCATACTCCGTCACCAAAGGATACACCGGATCCTTGGGGTTCTTGAGAATCTCAGAACCCAAGCGCGCCTGACGCTGCTTGTTCATGTCCTCCAGGACGTTCTCGTCCAAGACAGAGGAGGAGTTCAGCTCCTCCTGAGTGGTCTCAGGTCTCATGAGTACCATCTCAGCAATCTCTCCAGCCTTGAGGTTGGTCAGGAAAGACTCAGCCGTCATTTCCTCGAGGTGCAGTATCTCTGCAACCTCTAGCAGCGGTTCCAAGTGGACACCAGATGCCTTGACGGGTAAACCTGTCTCGCCATCGAAGATGTGATAACACTCTTCCACCGGCCTTGTCGGAGGAGCCCGGGCCCTGGACTCCGAGTCGCTTGAAGCGACGTCGATCGGAACGAAGTTCGGATCCGACTTGAGGCGGCGGCGGCGTCTTTGCCGACGGCGCCTGTGACGGGGAGATTTGCTGCCCACGTCTAGGGATGTCGTCGCTACGACATCCGAGGCACTCGTGGCCTCGTGTGGTACTGTTGTACCCACACAGGAAGCGTGTTCAGCGCTTTCCTCTTCAGTTAAGGTCTGGGCGACCGCGTGTGGCACTGTGTTACCCACACAGGAAGCGTGTTCAACGCCTTCCTCTTCAGTTAAGGTCTGGGCGACCGCGTGTGGCACTGTGTTACCCACACAGGAAGCATATCCGACGTCTTCCTCTTCAGTTATGGTCTGGGCGACCGTGAGTGGAATTCTGTTACCCACTCTGAACACGCTGTTCTCAGTGTTCATGACAGCTGCAGCTGTCTGCGGAGCTAAGTTACCCGCCTGTGGACCTAAGTTACCCACTTGGCCAGCGCCTCTTCTGGGCGCGGCCACCATCAAAACATCCTCGGAGTCGTCATATACGTCGACGACTCCCAAGCATCTGCCGGATGCTTTGGTACCCTGGCAGCCCTCGCGGGCGCCCCGGGTCCTGACAGAGGTGGGAACATGACTCACCAATGCTCTGTCGGACTGCGCAGGGCGGCTGGCACCGATTGCCTTGCCTCGCCAGTCGATCCAGGGCTCGTGCTTCTCAAGCCAGGGCATGCCCAGGATCATATCATATGGGATCCATATCAAAAACAGTGAGCTGTTCGAGGCTGTCAAAGTCTTCAAACTTGACGGGCCAGATCCACTTGGACGTGGAGACAGTGACGACCTTCCCGTCGGCCAGTTGCACTGACACCGTCCCGTTGCCCTTGCTTTCTCTTAAAGCATCAGACAACTTGTTGCTGTTACGAGCAACCGTCTGGCGGCGTGCGAAATTCTTCGACGCCCCAGAGTCAATCAAGATTCTAAAGGGATGATCGTATCCCCGTACACATCCGTGTACTACGAGCAACCCGCCGCTGCTCTTTGCCGATTCGAGAGTGCGAAGACTCTCAGGGGCTAAGTCCCCGTGGTACGCGCCACCCGCGCACCCATCACGAAAACTTAGTTCTTCCCCAGTAGGGCGCCCCGCCCCTACTGGTTCCCTGCGTTCCCCTGTCCCCGGGATCCTGGCTTCTGCCAGCGACCCTTCAAGGACGGGCTTGGGAAGGACCGTCTGCGGAGTCTTTCCGCGGGATAGTCGCGCTTGAAGTGGCCCATCTTCCTACAGCCGAAGCAGCGGATGTCACGCTGTTCGGCGGACCCGAGTTCCATGGGAACGGGTCCGTTGGGGCTTGTTCGACCGGGAGCCGACAAGGAACTCCCAGGCCACGCTGAGGCCGGCGTACGCGCCTGGCGATGGCTGTATTCTTCTTGAAGAGCCACTTGAATCGCCTCTTCAAGGGTGCTTGCCTGCACCCGGAACAGCTGAGTGCGTGCGGGGCCCACTCGAAGGCCGTCCATGAACACAGTCATCTTGATGTGTTCGTGAGTGGGTTTCCCACTAGGGACGCCGTGAGCTCCCGTATCTCTTGCACATAATCGTGCAGTTCGCGCCTTCCTTGTTTACACGCGAGGAAGCACGAACGCTGGCGGTACTCGTAGTTCGCCTGGAGGAACGCGGCTCGGAGCTGTTCGCACAGCTGAGCCCAGGATGTGACACATCCAGGGGATGTTGCTTCCCGAGTGTACACCCAACTCTTAGCACGACCGCTAAGGTTGGAGAGTGCAAAAGCAACACGCAGTTGCTCGGTCGAGATCAGAGCCGCGTCCATCGCGAGCTCTACTTCTCGGACCCAGAAGTGAAGGTTCTCGCCTTCCTTTCCTTCATACGGCTTAACCTTCAGCCGTATTGGCTTCGGGTGAGGCGGATTTGCTTCCGCCGCCGGAGCCTGCAGGTTCTCCCGCACATGCGCGATGAGGCCCTGCTCGTACGCGTCGAATGCATTGATGCGCTCGAGCTGCTCAGCCGGTGTTGATACCACCAGGCTCTGCAGGGCCTCCATCCCGAAGATGCCTGCCATCTTCCGAACCGACTCGAGCTGAGAGTCGTTCAAATGGGAGAAGTCGTTCCTATCCATGGCAACGAAGTTCGGAGAGGTTCAGGTAGTCTACCCGCGGTGGCGTGGATTGACTACTAGTGCTACCAAGTGTGACGGGGTCACACAGCACCTTGCGCTAGAGGAAGTTATTTTCCGAGAGCATACAAACTCTCAGTGAACGGCAGTTCACAGGTCCCCTCTTTAATTAAAGAGAGCGAAGTGACCTAAATAAGGTAGATTGTAAGCTGAGTATATTTATAGGTAGGTTAAGTTTGGGTTTAATACAAACTGTTAGTTACCTATAGAAATGCAATGTCATTTAGCCAATGGTTGGCTTTGAACGACCTTGGTACCTTGTACCAAATATCCCGGAGTATGACGTGTCATACTCCTGAAGTGTGAAGTGTCACACTTCATGTAACCAGGGTACACTTAGGGCTACGTACCCCGTTACACTTATGGGTATTACACGTCCACTATCTCGATAATGGCCAGAGTATCCGTCGCTGATCCATTTTTTTCACATTGGAGACGTTACGCGAGATTGCCATAGATCCACCGTTAAGATGAAACCGAATGTGGTGACAACTAGCATGAGTTTAATAAATAGTGGAAAAGTTGCTTCCCTACCATCATTTCAATCTTGTTGGCGTTCGAATGGACATTCGTGAGTGCTTGGCGTACACGGAAACTTGTTGCGCTTTCCAGCTCAAGTATTTTGAGCATAATAGGCTTCCCTCGGCGGGCGTACTACTTTTGCGGGATTCCTGTTCTCGTCTACCGTTTTTATACCGGGTTAATAGTGTGTGTGTGTGGGGGGGGAACATAAATGTAATAGTTTACTTCAAGCACGAGATTGGAGAGAAGATCGCTGCTGGTCCGACGAAGACAAACAGTGGCGGCAACAAGACCTCACCTACGTAGAAAATGCCGAGAGTTAAATTGTTAATATGGAATGAAATAAACATCCATTTATTGGTCCTTGCCAATATTAATTTTTAACGCAATTTTGTAGATCCTTCAGAAATTTATGGACCGCCTTCCTCAGCTAAGTCACTTTCCTCAACTAAGTCACTCTCCGTGTCGTTGTCCAACGCTTCGTCGCTCATAGCTTCATCCATGTCTTCATCTTCATCCTTGCCTTCGTTGTTGTCAGACTTGAAATCGTCACTAGATTCTTCGTCACTGGAGTCCTCGTCGCTTGAGTCCTCGTCGCTTGAGTCCTCGTCGCTTGAGACTTCGTCGCTTGAGCCTTCGTCGCTAGAGTCCTCTGACTCACTGTCCTCTTCATCCTCAGCCTCAGCCTCAGTTGAATCCGTCGTCTGATCGTCAGTCGAAGGGGTTCGCACGCTCTTGTCTTCGGTCCCGCACGCTTGTTCCTCGGCTTCAGCGAACGTCGGGGTCTCAGTTTTTAGATTCGTCGTGAGGTTTTCAGTGTTTTGCTCATCTTCCTCAGATTCTTCTTCATTCTCAGTGTCAGACACCTCAACTGGTGCCTCGGTAGAAGAGACCGCCTCCGCCCGTGAGCAACTAGACGACGTTTGCACGCTCTTGCCTTCAGATTTCGTCTTTGCTTCAGCAACAGTCGTCGTCGATAAATTTGTCGGGGCTTCGGTACTGTTCTCTTCTCGCATAGCTTCATCAACCACCTCATCTAGATTAACCGTTGTTGTGGTAATTACTTCGGGGGTTTGAGGGCTTTGGTCTTCTTCTTCAGCGTCACCCACATCGATAGACGACTCGTTAGACGAGCTCTTCGACGTCGATGTCAAGTTCTCGTTTTCCTCGTCGAGTTCTTCTTCTTCAACCTCGTCCGAAGTTTCTTGTGTATTAGTCGGTGTAGTTTCAATGCTCTCTTCCGGTTCATCAAAAACCCCTTCTTCGGATTCGAGTGTAGTTGGGGCTTGTGTTTGCATGTTCTTTTCTTCCTCAAATCCTTCTTCTGCCTCATTTAAGGCGCTCGACTCGTTATTGTTGATGCCATTTTCCTCTTCTCCAGTCGTCGTATCCGACAGAGATCGACGAAGATAGATCCGCTTTTCGGTAGTCGCCACCCGGATGGGAGCTGCGATCTCTGAGCTTGCACTCGTCGGTAGCGCCGCCAACAGCGACGCGGCAGCCAACACAACGCAGTGAATCTTCATGGCCACGTGCAACTCTTTGCCAGATTCAGAATGAGCGTTCGTGACAGTCGCAAGTTGCGAGCTCAGTACATTTTCATGGAAACCTCGATTTTTCCTTTTCGGCATAGAAAAAGTCAGAAAACGCCTTCATGGTGACCAGTAGGTGTTTCCATGAAATTTTAGCGTAGCGCAGATTGCCCAGGTTCATTAGTAGTACGCCTAGGAATGCCAAAATATTTGAGAAACTTTGTCCGCAGTTTCAATACGTAACGGGGCAAGATCAGCTCTATTAAAATAATGAGCTGGTCCTTTGTTGCCGCGATGACGGCGAGATCAAGTAGGAGCACCGAGTGCCCTCTTCCTTCATAATCTGGAAGGCATCTTAGCTCAGCTATCTGTGGAGTAGATTCTGGGACGACGTCTCAGATTTAGGCAATCTGAGCCATTTTGGTCATTTTTTATAAATCGTTCAGCTAATAATTAAAATCAATACATGGAGCATACTGAACAGAATGGTTGACGAGTTGTGCAGTGATATCTGCGAACGCCGAAAAGACTGGCCCACGATGCTCTTCATAATAAAGAGCTTTATTAAGGGTTTTTCGGGCCCCTGACCCATCGATTTGCTTCATGTCCAAACCTCAACCGGAACGATGAATCGCCGATCCACATTTGGTGTCGTTACTGAGACGTGAATGTTGATACCATCGGTCCGGAAATGCGTGCAGGATGTTTTTCCGTGTCTCTGGCGACAGGCGCTAGCCTTGTGGAGCGAATAGCCGCCCTGTGGACACTGTGGCATATTCTGTTCGTGGCGTGAAGCTTACAGCCCGATGGGTTACCCACCGGTTGTGTAGGAAATAAACTTCTACACCTGCCCCTTACGCGGACATTGCTATTATATTCCCCCGTAAACAAGTAGAGTCCGCCGCTTGCAAAATGCAATCGGTTCAGACACTGGGCCCACCTTTCGCTGTTACATCTTTGTCCGACTGGTCACGCGCGAACAAGAAGATAAAGCTAAGGACCCAGGCCCGACTGAGTTCAGTCGATTGGCACAGCACTCGTGGTGTTCTGGTCTTCAAACCCTGCAACTTGTGGCAGTAAGCTACCGTTTTGTCGCGTTCGCAAATCCCCCAAGCTAATTGGTTCTCCAGCCAGTCTTTTTATTATGGAACGAGGATGTCACACCCACGTCTTCTAGCTTTAATTGTTTACAAACCAAAAGGAATTCAGTACTTTTTCGAATCATCTCCAATTATTTTTATTGCTGTCTGATAGATATATATGTTTGATCCTTGTAGTGAAATCTGCACTTGTACCCGTTGGACTTGAATTCCAGGAGCTATCTATCATACTGTAGATGCTCTCGCGACAATAGGTTAGCTGCTGATCCTCTTGACAATCGGGGCCCATCACGATGCAACCATTTCAGTACTGAATCCAGAGAGTATTTCGTGCTCCTCATTCGAAAGGTGTGCTCTGTACTTCCCCTAGGTATTTGCGTGCCGCAACTTCATATGCTGGCGATGGGACGTAAGCGACCGAAACAGAAAACGCCCGAAGCTAACAGTCGAATGGCAACTCAACCGACCTCCGACAGAAAACAATCAGTCGAGAATTCGCCAAAGGTACACGACATCTCGCCAAGCAGCGATGCATCCGTTCAATGCCATAGCCGATACCTTCGACGTGACTCCAGTACGATCTCGACCTGTTCTCGCACCGCGAGTACCAGCCGTCACAGCACTCGCCGCAGAGAGAAGAGCCCCCAATCGACGCAAGAAGCTCAAATGGCGGACGCGCGATTCCCAGGCTTCGCAGCTCTACAACTTGGAGCTGGACGTCATGCATCTTCAACAGGAGATCCAACGCTTGGCAGAGTATCAGCAAATTCTCGACGCCCGCACTTTCAATCGTCGTGATGCGCTGGATGGCTACTACGTCAAGACAGTGCAAGAGTACCACCGTGTATTTGAGAACGGCTATCGTCCAGGCACCCCGCTTGATGCGACTCAGTACGTTATGCAAACTATGGACGAGAACCTGAGTATCGGTGGGTTCAGCGGACGTGGCGTGATGCTGCATCAGTGGGAACAATACACAAAGGCGCTCTCCGGCCTCGAATTTCACTACCTGCGCTCTCAAGTCCTCTCGATGGAAGGGCACACGGTCGTCACGTCCTATGCCAGCTACAAACACATCGTAACACGAGACACGGTGGAGGTCATGTTTCCTGAAGCACTACGACAATATCCACGCATTGTGACGAAGATGTTGGGGCGTGTGTTCAAAGGCGTCGGCAAGTTTGACTTCGTCTTTGACACGCAGACGCACAACATTATCTCGTTTGACTTCGAACTAGACTTCCTCGAAGAGTTTTCTCGTTTGCTTCAGGACCCGCGCGATCTTTGTGCCATTTTCAAAGGAGCAAGGATCACCGATGAATGTCTGATTGGGGACGTTATCGGCTACGGGGAGGTCACGTCGAGTCCAAACGCTGGTACAATTGCGACAGCTACAGTTGAGAAAAAGACAGAGGCCAGTTTCGATACAGATTTAGAGGATAAGACGCCTTCAGGGCATAGCGACGAAGAGTGGCGAGCCTTCGTTGACTAATAGGACGGGCAGACGCAAGGAGATTTGGGAGTAGGAGCATCGTGTCATGAAGTGGAAGTCTTTTTTGTGGGTCACGCGCGTTTTCCCTTGCAGAAATCAGAGACGAATTCCAACGATTCCGTCCAAGTTGAGGTGATTTTTTCATTACACACCTGTTGTACCACGCTGGTCCGTAACTGTAGTGAGACACGGGACAAGAGCGCGTGTGTTCAGCGTCAACTTCGCTGTTGCGACGTCCATGTAATAATGGATGAATGATAAAAGAACACTGGTATGAGTAAGGCGTGTTCGCTGCTCGTGAGCAACCAACGTGAATGAGCGGCGAATACTGATCTTCACGCTGAGACGAATGCGGCCAAGCTCACATACAGCACTAACAAAATGTCTATCCATAAAAGTAACATATTTGACGAGAATGCCAGTGATACCGGTAGAGATGAACTCGCGCTGTGCCATGTTGAAGTGACAAGAATGAGGCATTCCTACTGGTCCCAGCGTTTTTATTTTGGTTGTTTTCTTCAAACTAATAAAAAAAAACTGCAACAAGCTTTATATATTTATCATGCTCTTTCAATTTGAAATGAAATAGAAATAGAGTATTCTGCTCGTTCTTTTGTGGTTTATTCATGGTAGTTAGCTACCGGTAAATGATACCTATGCTCCAATAAAAAACGAGCATTGACAAAAACAAAAAAATACTTTTCTTTTATTAACGACAGGCAAGTTTAATAAGCTTCCAAATGATAAGTTTACGACCGGATAGAAAAGGAGAGTCCAGAAGATTGCGCCAAAGTATTTGTATTTGGTAAGTCCAACTTTTGTACAAGTACGTTTTTGATCTTCGACTGCAGAAAGCGGCGTTGTTAGTATTATAAAAATAATCTCCGCAAACTTTAAACTGTAGTGGTGAATGAGCGAAACAAAAAACGCCCGAAGCCAACAATCGAATAGCAACTCGACCGACCGGCGACAAATATTCACATGACTCAGTCAGTTGTGAATTCGCCAGGCATCCACAATATCTCGCCCGACACCACTGAACACGAACATTTCGGTCTCCGAAACCTTTGGCGTAACACCAGTACGGTATCGACCCGTGCTAGCTCCGCGTGTTCCTGCCGTCGCAGCACTCGCCGCTGCGAGAAGAGCTCCCGATCAACGCAAAAAGCTCAAGTGGCGGACGCGAGATTCTCAAGCCTCGCAGCTTTATAACCTGGAGCTGGACGTCATGGATCTTCGACAGGAAATCCAACGACTGACTGAATACCAGCAAATACTTAGTGCGCGGACTTTCAATCGTCGGGATGCACTGGATGGCTATTACGTCAAGACACGTAAAGTGATGCTGCATCAATGGGAGCAGTACACGAAAGCTCTTTCGGAGCTCGAATTTCACTACTTGCGGTCTCAAGTAGTTTCAGCGGAAGGACGGACGATTGTGACGTCCTACGCGAGTTATAGACACGTGGTAACGCGAGACATCTTGGAAGTCATGTTCTCTAACGTAAAATCCGTCAATACCCACGCATCGCGGCGAAGCTGCTGGGGCGTGTGTGCAATGGTGCTGGGAGGATCGACTTCACCTTCGACACGCAGAGTCACTACGTCGTTTCGTTCGACTTTGAAGTAGACTTTCTCGAGGTGTTTGCACGATTACTTTGGGATTCGCGCGAGTTATGCGGAGCAAGGATTTCCGAGGAGTGTCTGATTGGTGACGTGGCGTGTTACAAAGAAATTATGCCGCTTCAAGATAGCGAAAGAGCTGAAGCTGCGACAGCGAATAGTCCTAAGTGGAAGCTGGAGTCCCGTTTCGATATAGGTTTAGAGGACAAGACGTCGCGGAACTACAGCAATGGAGAGCTCCGACAGCCTTCATTAACCAGGACGGGCAAGCGCAAGCAAATCTGGGAGTAAGATCATGTAGCATCAACAGTACTAATACATGTACTACCGTCTTACCCCACATATAAGGCATATGTGCTCTAAATAAAATACGGGATTCGCTCGACATCTAGCTTAAACCTCAATTTGACCACCTACCTAATTAGAACACATGTGGCTGAAACCTAGTTACAACACAAGGCTGTACCAACCAATGAATATTCTTGAGAGCTCCAACTAACCACCCTTCTCAACAAACTTGTCGGTGCTGCTGTTACTTGGCTTTAATTCTCTTATTTTATAATTTACACAGCCATGAGTGCTGAGCGACGTAGCTATAGGTAAGTACTGTTGACAAGGACAATAAGCTGGTGTCCAAATTCTCGTACACGGTTGAAAATCCTCTGAAAACGCTGTGCTTGGTTCGCTCCGGATCATATTTCGCAGTGAAAGTAGATGGGAC
>NW_003303750.1:3984169-4020653 GCF_000142945.1 Phytophthora infestans T30-4
TCTTCCCCTTCCATACCAGCTATCATCGACCAAATGCCCTCCGCTTGAACACCGAATCAAGGAAGACTGGTATGGTTCTCCATTAGCAAATATGTCGCCGTCCGGTCCGTTGACCAGGTCTTGGACCGGATCGCAGTCAGCTTGTGATTGGTGGTCAGCTTCAAACTTCGTCAGCTGACTTGGTGTTGAATCGCTGACTCCGCCGAGCTCAGCTCGCCGAGTTTCCGACTCGGCTTCAGCAACAGCCATTCGTGCAGCAAACAACTGCCATCCTCCGTTTGGTTGAACATATCCCCATAGAGCGTTGTCAATCAGTCGTTGGTAGATCATAGGCGCATTCTTCAATCCAAACGGCATTCGTAACCATTCAAAGTGTCCAAGCGCACAGACGAACGCTGAGATCTGCCGAGCTCGGCGTGTCATCAAGACTGCCCAGAACCCACTCGCAGCATCGAGCGAGCAAAATGACAAGTAGCTCTCCAATTCGGTAAGCAGGTCATCAACCAGTAGCATAGCGTATTCCATCGGTGTCGTAACCGCATTAACCAGTTTATAGTCAGTGCATAGCCGAATATCCACACCATTTTTCTTGAGCACTATCACCACTGGCGAGGCTAAAGGGCTGCCCGAGAATGATATCAACCCAGCTCGAAGCAGCCCCTTCAACAACTCGTAAAGTTTGCTCAAGTGGCGGAGAGGTATCCGCCGAGCTCTCTGCTTAATGGGTGCGTGTCCTTGAACGTCGATGTCGCACAATGCTCGGTACGCTGGAGGCGGCAGGGCATTACCACTTGAAATCATTATCCCTTCGTGCTTTTGTAGTTCTGCCACCAATTTAGCCGACTGTGCCGGCGTATGACTACTCGACTTGACGTTTGCAGCGCCATAGTCGAGTTCGGTAGGCTCAACTTCAGTGAGGTCGGGAAGGAAGGCCAGCTCGTGAGCGTAGTCCGTCAATTCCAGATCTGTTCCACTACGCTCAAAGGCGTTGGTCGTACCATCGTCAACATCATCCTCTTGCTCGTCTTCGGTCGCGGCTATAGCCAAATAGTGTTGTCTTAAAGTCTCAGTCGGGTCTCCCGTCGAGTTGCATTCATCATCGTTGGCTTGTCCTAAGCCGTAGTCAATTCCGCCGGGGTCAAACACCGTCGCCGCTGAGTTCGTTACTTCGACCTCAGCTATAGTACCTTCCAACAGTGATACCTCTGGTAAATCATAGCTGTCGTCCACGTCAGGCCCGTATTCGCTGAGTTCACTGCGATGGGCCAATCTTACTCCTTCGTGCTCAAACTTGTCTCCGAGGTAGATGGTATCATCGTCATGCTGTCTAACCCCTTCCGAACCGGTTTCAGCCTCCATAGTTTCCAACGCTGAGTCCGTTGTAGCTGGGTCGTCGTTCGGCTTTATTCCTTCAAGTAGTAATACCTCCCGACTATCATAGTCCTTGGTCGCGTCGGAGTGCTCATCCGCTGAGTTTGTTGTGACGGCAGAACTGACTTCCGTGCGTGCAAACCCGCCCTTAGTATAACTGACATCCTGGCGACATGATGTGGCCCCGTCCCAATCACTCTCGGTGTTTAGATCTGCTGACGCCGAGTCCACCGCCCCTGACTGGATAATGCAGGCTTCCGGCGTACCCATCGCTGAGTTCACCACGGCTGCAGAACTTGGTCTAATGACTCCAAACCTGGATCGATTGTCAATAACGGGTTGAGCGTCACGTAAGGCGTGTTCAGAGCGTTTTTCAGGTATTCCTTCCGTAATAGCTGAGTCTTCAGTCGCCGACACGTTTTCCTTGGACCTTATTGCACGTGTTCCTTCAACCGCTGAGTTCGTATTGACGTCAGAAATGGCGCCACCGCCTTCAAACTTGGACAGCTGATGGGAGACATCTTGGCCATCGTGTTGCACCGGCGTACGATCCGCTCGGACGTCTTCCAGCTTGAACGCTGAGTTTATAGCCGGGTCACCCCTTGTCACCCCTGAAGTCGATATGACGTCTGCGTTACCGCGACGCCTCTCGTAGTCGCCGGCTTCAGTGTCGGCTTCGATCCTTCTCCAGCGTTCGGCGCATGTTAACTCTGGTCCACTTTCCACTGGAGGAGGTCGTCTTTCCACCGCCGTCGGAGTTGGGTATTTTCGTCTTTCCACCGCTGGCGGTTGGTGTGACAACCAGTCGTCGTACAGTCGTTGTTCTTTCTGCAGCAAATCTTTATCCATCGCCGACTCAAAGGCCAATATCTGCCAGTCACGGTACTTCGCCGAGTTCACGCGGACATATCCCTCATTGGCCAGTACTCCGTGTGGTTGCCATTTTATCACATAAAAGTGAGGTGGGCACCAGACTGACGTCTGTCGTACGCTCGTAATCAGGATATGGGTTGGTCTTCCTCGGCGATTAAAAACATCCGTTGGAACCCAATCCTTCGTCCGTCGCACCCACAAGTCATGCGTCGACTCACTGGGTTGTCGCCTGGGCAATTTGAACTCAGCGGTCATTCGACTTTCGATCGTCAACCCGTCTGGTGGCCCGCATGGGACATTTGGTCCGAACTCGGTCTTTGTCGGTGCATTACTTGATCGGATGAGTGGAATCACCATCTCATCGGGTAGCTTTACCGCCGAGTTGTACAGATCCAGACGGATTCCAGCTGGGATCATGAAGTCAATGCCGTGAATCAAATCGACTCCGGCATGATGAGGCATTATTCATACTTCAAACTCGTATGCCACTTCCCAGCCGAGTGTCACCTTCACCACTGCTCTTGACGTTGTCACCATCCTGTCTTTACTTATTCCTTGTATGTCAATTCGCTTATCTCGGCTGGCCACTCTCTTGAGACGCAGTTTCCTCGCGAAGTACTCACTGATCGCCGAGACATTTGCTCCGGTATCCAATAATATCTTGGTCCTTCAGTTGTTCACTGCACCCAATACGAGAGCTCTCATTCTAACTCGGCGATCAAACGCCTGTGCTGACCACCATCCCAGCCGTTCTCCTGGAAGCAGCTTCATGATTCTGGTACGATGCACAGCCTGGTCTGACTGCCGAGTTACACTTGCAATCGTTCGGTGGTTATCGTCTAACTCACAGAGATCACGTTCAATTCCGTCGATTTCACACATCCAATTGCCATCCCCGCTTCTTCCCTCGGGCCGTTCTGCTTCGCCTACGAAGGCAAACAAGAAGTTCGCCTCAACTGCAGGTTCAGCTGACTGTGGCAGCCCGGCGTATTCCAACCCAGTCAGTGTTGGCGGGCCGCCGAGTTTAAATCACTCGGCGTGTAAAGGTTTTGCAGGTCTTCTGGCACTTGCGACTTGTCGACAGAGTTTTTCACGAACGCAGCCAGCTTCTCATATTGACGAAACAGCTCGCACTGGCCGACTTCATGGGCTTGTCCGCAGAATTTGCAGCGTCGTTGACAGTAGTGAGCCGAGTGCCCCGTTCTTTCACAAGCTGCACAAGGTCCACGCTGTGAGTTGTCGCGTGATCCATCTCCACGGTTCGACTGTTCTTGTTGGTTGTACGGTCGCGGAGGTCGGTTCGCTGAGTTTCCCCAACTTCGATTCGAGCCTTTCTGGTCTCCCGCCGAGTTCTCTCGGCGGTCCGGTGTATTTCCCTTATCATTGGAAACGCCGGCGTCTATGTAGTCGTTGTCTTCCGCTGAGTCGTATCCACCGGACTGGTCCTCATCATCCCATTCGTCTTCGGAGTTGTACGGACTCGGCGGGTTCTGGTCGAGGAGTTCTTCCCCGTCAGAGTCAGCGTCAACGACAGTGACTCGGCGGTCGCGGTTCTCTTCCTTGCGACTGCGCTTCTCATCTCGACGTCCATCTCGGCGTTCATCGCGACGGCTTTGATCCTTCCGCTTATCGTCTCGGCCTCGTGCGATCACGAGTCGGTCGCGTTGCTTCTTGCGCTTTTCACCGAGGATCCGACGATTGATTATCTGCTCCACCTTACTGATGTCTTCCAACCGCAAGGGGTACATCAAATCCATCACATCGTCATCACCACAATGCAGCAAGAAGTGTTCGACATGGTCAGCCGCGTCGACGCCACCCTTCTCGTACTGGATCTTGGCTGTCCGAGCATACCCGTTGAGTCGGATCAGGAAGTCGCAGATCGGTTCGTTGACTTTACGTCTCGCCGAGTAGTAACGAGTGCGGGCGGATTGGTCGAACTGTGAGCAATAATAATCCAGGAACGCCTCGCTGAGTAGTTTCCAACGTCGCTGAGTCTTCTTCGGCAGCTGCCTATACCAACTCTTCGCCGCGCGTCCCAAGCATAGCGAGAAAGGCTCGCACCAGGCACTTTGGGGCATCCTGGTGCTCTTCATCTCGTAGATGAAACGCTTGAGCCACTGGAGCGACGCGTCAGAACGGTAGCGCTTTCCTTCGAACTCGGCGATTTTGTCGAGTGAGGCGTGGGTTCGGACTTCTAGGTACTGCGTCGAGTCTTCTTCAGCCGCGTCAAAGCTCAAGTTTCGGATGTAGTCCTTCACGGTTTCTTCACGGTTTCCTCTCACGTCGAAGGCGTCGTCGTCTTCTTCATTCTCCTCGTAAGCTTCAGCCTCGTCTGCAGCGTCATACAATTCACGGTAACGACCAACATTCCGCTGTCCACGACTCGGCGCTCGCTGAGTCGGGTTTAGCTTCATTGGAGTCAGTATGTGGGAGTCTTCGAAGTACGGAGTCCCTTACGTAGCGTGGAACACTTCACGTCTCTTCGTCTCCGGGGTCTTCGGCAAAGGAATTTTGCTTGGGTCTTCGCCGAGTGGTTTGAACTCGGCTACTCGGATGTACACCTTCTTCGTTCCACCAGGGGCCTTCTCCAATCCAAACGCCACTCTCAGCTTCTTCCTATATTGCCAGAGCTCAGCTCCGCCACGGGTCAGACTCCAGTCGGACAGGATGAGGCTGTTTGGTCGGCTGTTGCACCGATAGCCCATCGCCTTCAACAGCAACACAGTTTCTTCCACCAACTGATTGATGTTGGCTGCACGCACCGGCTGAGTTAACTCGGGACCCAACATCGGCCACTTCGCCTGCGCCATCGCCACAGGCGCGAACATCATCATCCATTCCGATCTCGTTCTCATCTCCTCGCCGAGTCGAGCCAACACTTTATTGGCGCTCGGCGTATCGGCGTTCCTCGTCGCTTTCGGAATAAGGGGCGGACGGTCCCCTTGAGCAACGCCATGTTCTTCTTCATCTTCTTCATCGTCCGCACCTTCGTCGAGCTCGGCGGATAAGTTGCGCTCGACAGGACGTGGGGCTCCCATGCGTCCCACCTGCAGCGTCAACTCTTCCACCTCGCCAAGTAGCTCGGCGGTAGTCTTCGTTTCTCCGAGCTCAGCGGTCTCGGCCTTCTCTTCATACTTTCCTTCACTTGCATCTCCGTTCTCGCTCTCCTGGTCTTGGCCATCCTCGTCGAACTGGACGGTTCGTCCCACCTCCATCGTCATGGCTATGAGTCGTTGATCCGCCGGGTCCGACCCCGCGAGAGGCGATCCTCCAGCCGTCGCTGGGCTTCCGTCGCTCGGAGTTGCTGATCCCTTGACCATCTTCACTCTTCTATTTTTCTTCTCTTCCTCTTAACTTGGTTAGCTGGCACCTATAAAAACAAGCACACACTCCTGTTCCCGGGTCGCGGCACCTGTTGTGGTGTAGTAGAACACACAAATACCGTCAGATGTGGATTCCTTACACAAACCACAACGAATCGCCGAGTTAGGTCGGCGGTTGTATGGCCTGCGCAGAGGGTGGTCCCCTCGCGGTCCGGCCCTTCCGGGACAGACGAGTGGCTCGCTTCCACTCGGTTCCGACTAACCAAGTCAGATCACTTTCGAGGCTCCGCCGAGTTTGGTTCGGCTGAGCTCGTTCACAACCCTGTGCCCTCCACCAAAGGATGGACGACGGCGCGCGAGCGCTTTTACAGGTCGCCGAGCGTAGAGGCTGCTCAGCTACAAGTGTTACGGCACCCGGGCTATCCGACGTACCGGCCCGCTGAGTATGCGGGGCTTTCTTTCGCGCGTAGCGAGACTTTGTCCTACCCGGACCGACCTAATCTCTTGGCGCTATCAGTCAATACCCTACAAGCTATGCCTCTCGAGTATTGACGGCAGGCATAATCCAGCTCCATGCAGGGACTTACCGGAAAAGTGTACACGTGTCTTGGACTAGGAAAATTCTGCTCTGTTATCTTCTGGGAGCCCTTTCGGCTCCCCCTATTTAATCCTATGCTTCTTATACAAATATCTAGTGAAATGTAGTCGTTTCGGATCTCTACCGACCCTTCAGGCGACCGTTGAGCTCAGCGGCTATCCGGATAGCATATCCGGACAAATCGCCGAGTACTTACCGTGATCCTTTGTTCCTAAGCTCTGGGTTATCAGATCGAGCCGATTCTTGACCTAAAGTAGGTTGGCGTATGGTCGATTCTGGAAATTCCTACACCACAATACACTGGATCCTTGGGGTTTTAAGGATCTCAGAACCCAAGCGCGTCTGACGCTGCTTGACGACCTTCCCGTCGGCCAGTCGCACTGACACCGTCCCGTAGCCCTTGCTTTCTCTCAAAGCATCGAACACCTTGTTGATACTACGAGCAACCGTCTAGCGGCGTGTGAAATTATTTTACGCCCCAGAATCGATCAAGATTCTACAGGAGTCATCGTATACTCGTACACATCCGTGTACTACGAGCAACCCGCCACTGCTCTTCGCCGATTCGAGAGTGCGAAGACTCTCAGGGGCTAAGTCCCCGTGGTACGCGCCACCCGCGCACCCATCACGAAGACTTAGTTCTTCCCCAGTAGGGCGCCCCGCCCCTACTGGTTCCTGGCGTTCCCCTGTCCCCGGGATCCTGGCTTCTGCCAGCGGGCTTGGGGGAAAGTCCGCCTGCGGTGTCTCTCCGCGGGGCAGTCACGCTTGAAGTGGTCCAGCTTCCCGCAGCCGAAGCAGCGAATGTCGCGCTGCTCGGCGGGCACGAGATCCATGGGAACTGGTCCGATGGGGTTGCTCGACCGGGATTCGACACAGAATTTCCTGGCCATGCTGAGGCCGGCGTGCGCGCCTGACGATGGCTGTAGTCTTCTTGAAGAGCCACTTGAATCGCCTCTTCGAGGGGCTTGACTGCACCCGAAACAGCTGCGTGCGCGCTAGGCCCACTCGAATGCCGTCCATGAACACAGTCATGTTGACGTGTTCGTTGGGTGAGTTTCCCACTAGGGACGCCGTGAGCTCCCATATCTCTTGAACGAGCTCGTGCGGCTGACGCCTCCCTTACTTGCATGAGAGGAAGCGCAAACGCTGCCGGTACTCGGGAGGAGCGCGGCTCGGAGCTGTTCGCACAGCTGAGCCTAGGATGTGAAACATCCAGGGGATGTTGCCTCCCCCGTGTACACCCAACGCTTAGCACGACCGCTAAGGTTGATGAGTGCAAAAGCAACGAAGTTGATCGGACGAGATCAGAGCCGCGTCCATCGCGAGCTCTATCTCGCGGACCCAGAAGTGAAGGTTATCACCTTCTTTCTCTTCATACGGCTTAACCTTCAGCCGTATTGGCTTCGGGTGTGGCGGATTTGCTTCCGCCGCCGGAGCCTGCGGGTTCTCCCGCATATGCGCGATGAGCCCCTGCTCGTAAGCGTCGAACGCATTGACGCGCTCGAGCCGCTCGGCCGGTGTTGACACCACCAGGATCTGCAGGGCCTCCATACCAAAGATGCCTGCCATCTTCCGAACCGACTCGAGCTGTGAGCCGTAGAGATGGGAGAAGTCGTTCCTATCCAAGGCAACGAACTTCAAAGAGGTTCAGGTAGTCTACCCGCGTTGGCGTGGATTGACTACGAGTGCTACCAAGTGTGACGGGGTCACACAGCACCTTGCGCTAGAGAAAGTTGGCTTCCGAGAGTTTACAAACTCTCAGTGAACAGTAGTCCCTTTTTGCCTAAGGGAGCGAAGTGTCCAATTAAAGGTAAGCTGTAAACTGAATATATTTATAGGTAGGCTAAGCTTAAGCTGTATATACAAACTAAAAGTCACCTTTAGATGTCATCAGCCAATGGTTGGCCTCGGACGACCCTGGTACCATGTACCAGATATCCCGAAGTGTGACGTGTCATACTTCATGTAACTAGGGGTACACTTGGGGCTACGTATTCCGTTACAACTTTAGCCCACCTTACCGCAAGTGTACACTTCATCGTGAATCCGAGCCCTCCAATCATCCAACACCATATTACGAGCGTCTGCGGTCTCCATCGCTCCACGAAAGTCCGAGATCCATGGGATCCACCACCTCTTTACTGTAGATCTTAGTCACTCTGTGTGGGATCCTCGATCCATTGGATCCGGACTTGGGAGAGTGGGATCTGGGACATCTAGCGGTGGATCTTGCTCTATCATTTGTCATTTATGCGAGATCCACCTTCAGATGGTATCTACTGCCCTTCCTCCATAGGATCACCACTGGATTCACCCTCCATGATGGACCCCATATCCCCTTGACGTATTTGGTCGAGAGTGGGCCCAAGCATTCACTTGGCGGATCTCAGTTGTTACCGGCAACACACGGCATTAGTCTATTTGACTATATTAAAATACTGGGATAGTAAGTGACTTTAGGTGGCAAAATTTGTTGAAGCCGGTAGGTAGCTGAATAGAAACTGGTGATGGAGTCGGTGTTACAAAATGTCAGGCATCGTAAGTCCTCCGTTGTGAATGTAACGCGAGAAAATAGATATTTTATAGTTCTTACTAAAAACCCTTGTTGATAGAAATTGACACTGACATTGATTCGGCATGTGTCATATACTTTAAAAGTATCAGACAAATGTGGTGAAGTGTTTTCTCAGAAATAAAAGATGCAATCTGATGAGGAGCCATTATCACGGATTAGTAACAGCACCCGGTGGATAGAGTGGAGCTGGACTGCTCGAAGTGGATCGGACCGATATGAAGTGAATCAAAGGTCGAGACTACCACTATGAATGTCTGGATGACGTAGAGGATATCGTCGATTAGCAACCCAAGGATGAAGTACCTGGATCCTTACCCTAAATGGGTTGACTGTGTGGATCTGGAATAAGAGCTCACACATAATGGATCCGGAGAATAACAGTGGCTAAGCGCACGAGTCCCCCTGAATAATCGTAGCTTGCACCTCATATACCCTTTTATATCGGATTACAAAAATTGAAGGTACGATTTTGAGTTGCCAATGAAAAACTATCAGACGTCCCCTACGCTTATAGAGGGGGACTTCTGTATGCACTTGGACAGGACCGGTTTTTTGCCGGTGGTAAACCTGTACGAAAACATTCTTTGGCTAATAATTTGCTAAGCTTGCAACTATTCGTCGCAAATCGTAATGAAATGCGAAGCCTTATCTCAGAATGGGTCAAACAACCTCAAGTCGCGAAAACACTGCACAGTCCATTATTTTTGAAAATACCCAGAGCTACTGCCATCAATCATGTCCTTCTGGCCATTATTTTAGCCCTTATAAGCTACAGAATGCTTAAAACTGAAGAAGTTGTGGTCGCTTAAAAATATTATCTCCATTTACGGGCCCTCGAAATGACGATACATTTAGGAGTGTTGTGAGCTCAGTATTTTTTCTTTCCACAAACCATGGGGGTCAAACAACAATTTCATTAATGAGAGCTTATGCAATGACCATCAGCTCAGTCCGAAAAAGGGACGAGGAGAGGCGGGTGATTCTTGAACTGCTTGCTGCTTGTTCTTCCGATTGCGAAGTGTGAGGGCAGGACACGTGTGGTTCACAGCGAAGCAGGCAATACCGGTTAGCACTGGTATACCGGTACGTTATCTCGTGTGGAAAACACAATTCCCTTGTTTCACTCTGCTCCACTATGGAATACACCTTTCCACAAACCATGGGGGTCAAACAACAATTTCATTAATGAGAGCTTATGCAATGACCATCAGCTCAGGCCGAAAAAGGGACGAGGAGAGCGGTGCCCCCAATAGATGGTAATGCAATCAGCCTCATCAATGTAACGTTGAATCACCCCTGGGCCCAGTTACCATGGATGCAGACAGATTGGCCACGGATTCCTTGCAGAGTCTTGTATAGGTCTTGTACGCGTCCGACACCCAGCGGCCATGAAAGTGAATTGTCAGTGCGTCCGTCCCTGACCGGTACATATGCGTCGCACCTCCGGAGCGCAGGGAGTGCGAGCTGAAGCGGCACGGGTCTTTGCCTACGCGGCCAGCAGCTGTCTTGGTGATGTTGGAGACGTCCTCTGTCGAGATGGCCATCGGCCTGCCGTGGCGTGACATGAAGACCGCGGCCGGAATATCAGCGGGGAGGTCTTTTCTCGCTTGTAGCAGGATGAGGGCTCCAAACACTGGGCACAAGAAGCGATGCCCAGAACGGGAGAGTACCCTAGTGACTGGGGCTCCACCTTGGTTCGTCTTCGATCCCACCAGGCGAATCCACACCGAATGAGCCTCTGACGGAATTAGGGTCTCAGTTCCGTGGGCATCTACAGTCACGATATCTTGAGCTCGTAGTGCAAACCAATTGAAGAGCCTCTGCTGGTCGCCACAATTTCGGAGCGCCTCAGTAGGAAAAAAAATGCCAAGCACAGAACCCCCCAAAGAGTTTGTTCAAAGGGATCAGACAGGGTCATGCCCTGAAAGCAGGCCTCTAAGAGATCGAGAGAGACGGGTGACTTCGTGGTCTGTCGAGGCGACTGATGCCTTTGAGCAGCATACGTATGTGCGGGTGTGAGACTGGAATGTCGTAGCCAAGTGCGGAGGAGAAATGACGGATGCCTTGGAGGACCGTCATGATGGAATCACTGCGGATCAGACCACCGGAGCCAAAACCGAACTGAAATCCGTGTAACACAAAATCCGAGATGTGCTGCACTTGGTCGACGAGAGACATGCCTTGAAGCCATGGAGAAACACCCCTTCGCGAGGTCCAAACCTGCCACTTGGTTAGTGCCCGCCTGTATTGGTCGAAGGTGGAGCTGGCAACGGAGTGTGCGCGGAGATACGCAGCCAGATATTGGTTAGACCCTGGACGTCCACCGCCGGAGATACCTGTAACCAGCCTAGGGCTAGTGACTCAAACAGCGCTGCAAGCGATGGGTTTGCCGAGGAGCGGGAGCCGGCGTCAGCGCGAACATTGTCAGCACCGGCGATGTGCGACGCAGAAAAGCGGAATCCGAGCGATGTCTCCCACCAGCTTAAGAGGCGGATAATAACCTGGGCGCGGGGGTTACGCGATGCCAGCTTGTTTTGCCATGCCAGCGCAGACGAATTGTCAATACGGAAGTGCACGTGCGTAGGGCGGACTTGATGCGATGAGCGTTTGGACCACCGGGCACCCCAGGCATGAACGGCGAATGCACAGGACAGTAGTTCACGGTAGTTGATATCGAAGCCGTTAGGAACACCCCGGTTGAACTCCGTGATCAATTGGCGTTCCGATACAGTAAATGCGTGCGTCAGCGCTTCCTTGGCGGCGGGGTCGAGAGCGCAGAGGCCGTAGTCGGAAGCATCCATCTCGACCACGATGTCGGGAGATGGCAGCGTGTTGAAGAATTCCAAAGACACATCATTCAGTTGGGGAGTGTGCAGTATCAGCCACCACCACAGTAGATCCGATTTCATATCGTCGGAGACCAGGACGTTCTGAAACCGGTGAAGATGACCTTCCTGTTGGCGGAGGCGCTGTAAGAAAGGTCGAGCGGCCCGGACGCAAGTAGCCACATGGCGCAGGCTACCCGGCAGCGATCGGTATTCCTTGCGAGAGAGTGTCTTGGCGTGAAAAGCAGACGCAACGATCCTGCGAGCCTTACTAATCTTAGTGTCCGGTAAGGCGACCTCTCCGGCCTCCGAATCAAACTCGAGCCCGAGTACGCGCTGGCGCGTGCTCCAGCCGGTAAACTTCTCGGTGTTAATGGCGTCAGCGCCTAGTACGGTTACCATGGCATACCTGAGGGAGCGGTCCATCTCGTAGCACGAAGAACCAATATCCGGTGTTACGTTAATGTGGTCATCAACTCAGTGGTAGGCAAAGAAACCGTTCGGGGAGACAGCATTCGTATGGGAGCCGTGAACGTGAAAAATTGCTCCACCAAAAATCTAGTAAAACCTTGGTGAACCGGTCCAACCGAACGGCGCACAGAGCTCGATAACTATCGCGTCTTCTTCCTCCACCCGACCAGCGAACAAGTACACGCTGTTGCTGTGAATGCTGATGTTGCGGAAAACCGTCGCGACGTCACCAGCCATCACAGCAATTTTTGTACCAGGAAAAAGCTTTTTAGCTTTCAAAATCTCGCGAGAGACAGCATCGCAATGGGTGTAATCGGGCTTGTTGATGCTGTTCTGGTCCGTGTAATCATTGACGGATGCGCCCTCCGGGTAGGACAGATCGTGGATGGTACGGCCGGACACTGTGGAGTCTTCTCCACCTTTGTCAACGACGCCAAACGGACTGATGATGATTTCCGGCCACTGCTCCAAGAGGTCGGCGTCTAGTACCAAACATCTCCAGGCCTCTTGCTCCTTTCTGATGTTCTTGCGCAGGATGTTGATCCGCTCGGATGCAGATCCGTGGTTTGGTGGGCGAACAGACTGCTTGGGTGGTGACTCCTTCAGATGAACTTCAACGCCTTTCCGAACAATATTTTGAAGTAGGTCCAAATGGCGGTAACCCTTGCACACATTTTCCAGGACAGACGGCTCCATGTTCTTGTTTGGTCGGTAATCGGCCGCAGTTTGCCCCCGAACAAGCTCCACGAAGTCTGGTAGCGATAAGGCTGACCGTCTTGCGAGGTCTGACAGCGCACGCTGGAGTGGCTTGTTTAGTCGAAATTTCATGCTGGTTGCCCCTTCCCGTGACATAGGGTAGTTATTTTCAGGCAGTGCAACGCCGAACCGAGAGAATACCTTGGTCATTTCCGCTGTACGTAGCTCCCTAATTAGGTCACGTCGCTGTGTAGCATTATCGTGCATCTTGGTCGCAATTTCGCTTGATACGACTGGGCGCAAGTGTTTGGGGATCCTCGCCAATCTGGCTTCTGCAGTGGAGAGTGCATCTTCGGTGGAGAGCTCTTGAATTGAGAGCGCAGACCGTATAGTCAGAGGGTGCTGAATATCATTGGGTGACTGTATGGTCGACCCGGACTGTATAGTCGGAGGGTGCTCTATAGCGTTGGGCGACTGTATGGTCATCCCGGACTGTATAGTCAAGGGGCGCTGTACAGCGTTGGGTGACTGTATGGTCAACCCGGACTGTATAGTCAAGTGGGGCTGTGCAGCCGAGGTGCAGAGGGGAGGTACGCTGGCACCGGAGGTGTGCTTTTCAGAACCTTCGCAAGTCGCCAAATTGGCACGTTGCAGTGGGTTTTCATAGGCAAAATGGCGGTCCGCGGAGAATTTCACTCGCTCGCGCGACGATTTTGGCCCCCGTCGCTTCGCTCCCACACTATCCTTCTCCCCCGAGGACTTCGTCGGAATGTCCACCTCGGGCGCAGACTCGGGAATGTAGATGCTCGTTTCGAGATTTTGGGCAGAACTGCTTGTATTATTCTGCTTAACCTGAACAGCGCACCGAAAGGAAGTCCAGCAACTTTCCTCTCGGCCCCATCACTCGTTATCTGCTAGGTTCACTTCGCGTGTACCGTAGGTTCGGTTGACCCAGTCCTGGAGACGAGATGGTAAGTTGTCCGGCCAGTTGTGCACACGTCGCGTGTTGCCGCATCGACCGCGGGAACCACCCGAGCATGGGAGACCTGCGACGTTGCGAAGACATGGCTCCTGGCCGCGGCGGTTGATCGGAATCAGGCGACGAATTGCGCCAGGGATTGCTGGTGGACGCTCTTGGTCTCTCTTGCCGCTGCTCTCGCGGCCGCGTCTGCTTTCCTCTTCGCTGGCTTGAGTGGCAACGTTCACCAGAGCCATTGTCCACGCAGACGAATGGTACTCAATGCTTCTCAGTGACTCAGTGAAGTTAGCCCACCACATCGGGTCATCCTCTTGAAGGTGGGCTAGAGCGGCACCTGTGAACTTGTTCACGTACATGAGCGTCAGACGCACACGCTGGTGCGTGTTACTTGGGTCAGCAGACTTGTTCTTGGACACAAAAGTGCGGAGCCGAGACGTCAACTTACGCATGTAGTCGTGGCCAAGTGCATTGAGGCCATGAATGCCGTCCAGAATGTCGTCATAAGAACCGCAGTCGATAGTAGAGCTTGGCAGTGTTGCTAAAGGGCTGAAGTCGCTGGAGAAGTTCGCGTTGGTCGAGCCGTCCTCCAAGCACGACATCTCACTCGCCTCTCTGAAGTGCATGATAGTCAGACCTCTTGAACCCAGGCGCCCACTAAAGAGCGCCATCAAAACCGCCGGTGTTGGCTTGAACTTTACGCACTCCAGCTCCCGTAGCATCCGTACAAAAGACATAGGAGACTTCATCTTACCTGGTTCCAGACCCAAGCCACGGAACATGCGACTTGCTGCCAGTAGGTGTGCTTGCGGCGGATTGTACTCACCTTTGGCCTTCTTCGAACTCTCCGGGAAACTTGCACACGTCAGGAAGCGAACATCCGGAGGCGGGAGCTCTCCTTTAGCGTTTGGGACAGTACCGCCACTAGAGGAGACTGTCACCAGAGGAGCTGATGGGCCGGAGCCCCAGCGATGCTCACTCTGGCCTTCCAGCGTACGGAGACGGGCAACTTCTTCTCTCAGCGCCCGTAGCTCTGTCATGATTGACTCGCTGGTGGGCTCCGTCAGCTCAACTGTCGGCTCAGGACGGCTCGGAGCTTGGACTGGCGTTGTTGCAGACGACGCAGTAGCTTCGCTCCGTTCTGGTACTGCTCGAGTCGGCTCGAAAGAAGCCAGGAATTCGTTCAGGTCGAATCCTCGCCGGTCGTTACCCGGCGACTCGGCAGTCTTGGTAGGAGTGCGAGTACGTGCCGTCATTGATGAAGCTGGCGCAGGGGACTTCTTTGCCCTCTTGGCTCGTGGAGGCGCGGGCTTTTCTTCCGTGTCGGGATCGGTCTCGACACCTACGTTCACGGCGCCGCTCTTACTGCTGGAGCTGCCCGTGACTGCAGGCATCGCACGCCCTGCCGACTTCTTCTTGCCCTTGCGGGTCTCGACCATCGCAGTACCGGTTGACGCTCTAGTTGCGGCGCGTTTGCTCGTTCGAAGAGGAGGAGGGTCGACGGTGCTACGGGCAGCGGTGGCCGTCCACGCCTCCTCACCGCCAGTGATATCCACGACGTCGGGGCTTCTTCCATGCATCTCGCTGTCCGAAGAAGCTGTATCGGCTCTGGACGAAGGCGAGGGAGGGGCGGCTGAAGGCGTAGGTGTTTCGCAGGAAGCCATACTTGAGTGCGTAGGGAACCTCCTGTAAATTCTTGAGCTGCCTGCTGCTTGTTCTTCCGATTGCGAAGTGTGAGGGCAGGACACGTGTGGTTCGCAGCGAAGCAGGCAATACCGGTTAGCACTGGTATACCGGTACGTTATCTCGTGTGGAAAACACAATACCCTCGTTTCACTCTGGAATACATCAATTTTAGAGACTCAAGTGTTATTTAAAAGCCCTTGTTAAAAGCAATTGAATAAGGTTACTTTTACAATTTTTTTCGATGGTAGTTTACAAAAGATGTCACAGTTTCGGTTAAGTGCGAAGCTTAATTGGCACTCGAATATCTTCCTGCACCTCAAAATAATATTGATTTATGTTTTCAAAGCTGCATTTTTGAGTGATGATGCCGGGCTTATACTCTACTCGCCGAAGCGCATTGTTGCGACCAGCACTGGCGACACGGGCCTTTTCGTTATCTTCTTTTATCAATGCTGGTGATACCAATGTAGTGCTGACAAGGGAATTCATCTATGCGTCTCTGTACGCGAAGGAGGCAGGATATTTCACAACACAGGAGCGTAATGTGCTGCATGTGCCTACGGAGAGCATCGACTTCGGCAATCTATGGGGTGCCGGTGAGTATCATAACATGGTAGCCGAGTTGTACAAGGAGAGTTCCGAGGCCTGGCTCACGCCCGTGGAGGTGTTTGCGCCATATTACTCGCAGGCACTGGCACGCTACATGCTTAACTCTCCCTTCTTCCGCCAGGAGCTCGAGATCTTTGAAATCGGCGGTGGTTCTGGGTCCAATGCACTGCACATTCTTAACTATTTGAAGGAGCAGGCACCCGACGTGTACGCTAAGACCAAGTACACGCTAATCGAGATCAGCCCTGTGATGGCCGAGAGGCAGCGGAACCGTGTGGCTGTTGTGCACCCAGAGCAGTGCTCGGTCGTCAACCAAGATATCCTAACCCCTCGCAGATACACACGCTCCTGTCAACTCGCAGTGCTTTTTCCTAGCACTCGAAGTGCTGGACAACCTGCCTCACGACAAGGTCACGGTACAGAACGGCAAGTGGTACGAGACGATCGTCAAGATGGGGAGCGAAGCGAATGCCGGCCCATTGCTGGAGGAAGCTATGCGTCCGGTCAAGGATATGCTGATCCGCCAGACACTCCGCTACTTCGGCTGCGAGCTGCCGCTGCGCGTGTCGTACAAGAACAACTTCAGTCTGGCGCAGCGCGTGCGGCGCATGTTGGGCAAAGACGCCCCTGCGCTGAACTCTGCTTTCATCCCGACGGGTGCCATGCAGCTACTGAACACGCTCCGCACTGCCTTCCCCCAAGCACCATCTCATTGCCGCTGACTTTGACTCGCTCCCAGCCCCGAATCTGGATGAGAACTCCCCGGCCAAAGCTATTGAACACCCGCTTAGCAGCACGGCAACATCGTCTGGAGCGCTTTTTGCGGGAAATGCCCCCCTCGTCGCGTCAAAACTCACAGGTATTAAGACCGATCTGTGTTGACTCGTATGATAGTTAACCGTCTTCTCCTCTGTCTGCAGGTGAGACGAAAGACCACGATACATACCTGGTGCAAGGCGGAATCGCCGACATCTTCTTTGCCACCGACTTTAATCGGCTCAAGAAAGCGTATTGCTCGCGCTCGAGCGTCAGACTGACGAGGTACAGTCGACCGTGGCTAAGATGACCCAGATTCAAAAGCTGACGGAGTTTGGGTTTCCTTGTCCGCAGGTTTCGGTCGTCAAGTCTTCCGACTTTCTGAAGGAGTTTGCTGATGTCCAGAAGACCAAGACAATCACGCGGTACGTGGTCGTGTGCTTGCCTCTCGAAAATGTTACAAGTAGTGTGCCATAGCTGACGAATGCTTCTTCGGGGTTGTCAGGTACAACCCGCTGCTGGAGGACTACTCCAACACGAGCTTCATTTTGTCTTAGGACGCACAAGAGCTATGCACTGTGATTCACATATGCAGCGGGTGCAGGAAATGAGCGTCCCCCTGTCAATCATAAACTCAATCACTCATAGCGAACGGTGTAATGGTGGTTTCGATTTTAAAATTACACCATCTCTGCGCAATTGCTTATTGGCTATCTAATTCGTTAATCAGCGAAATGTCATCGCCCCCTAAGTGACACCCGTCTCTTCGGGCAGATTTTCACCAATTAAGGCTGACACCCCTCCGGGAGATGTGCAAAAACGGAAGCTTGCGTCTCTCTGATAAATTATCAGTGATAATTGCGGTAGGGGGGATTGATATTATATATCACTTGAGTAATGGCTCAAGCACTAATACCTCTTGAATAAGTTTGTAATATTATTAAAAGCTGTATTAGTTTGAAAAGAAGCCGAATATAATACTAATATTCGTCGATTTGCTCACGATTGGACAAAATATTCATATGTGACTTCTATTGGACTACAATCTAGGATTTGAGTGTAGCAGCGTGCTTTGCTTCGTTGCGAGCTCACTTCCAATTTCCAGTCCCCACTGAACAATAAGCTCGTCGACGACCGACCGTTGCGTTGTCTGCGGCCGTGATGCTCGCCGGTTACGCAGCCACGGTGTCTACAGTGCGATTGCCCTGGCTGAGCGACATGCTAACGATAGTGATCACTGCTTCTCAGAGCTCGTCTGGGTTGAATGCACAGACGTGTCCTTTATCTCCAATCGAATGTATTACATGTACCACCTTTTACTACTATAAGTAGTACTTTAAAATATTACTACTACGTTTTTATTAGAATTGTTCATGAAAATGATAATTGTTGAGAGTATATTCGCATATATTATACTACTGTAATACTTTCAAAAAAAACATTCTACTATCAATCCTTGGATGTACAGCATACGACATGAAAGTGCATGGCAAGACGAGTTGCTGCTATGATTTCTGATAATATCTTATGTCGGTCGTCAGTGTTGGCTTACGACGTACCGAGCAATATTAAGTTCAAGACAAATGATTTGGCGAACATGCCAATTTGCATGGAGGGTAATACATGTAATATCCGTTCCTTGCATTCCCTCGCCAAGTACTTACCACGAAGCAACTCCTTGTCATGCACTTTCCTGATACGGCGATTTTCATGGATCCTATTGTTACAAATTCATTCGATAACGTGACCTTTTGTAACGGGGTACAATCCAGTGTGCCCCATGTTACATAAAGAGTGACCCGTCACTCTTGTGGATACCTGGTACACGGTACCAGGTGCTCTCGGAGCCAGTCAGTGCATGACTACTTAGCTCCACTATAGGTAACCTCTAGTTTGTATGAGACCCAAGCTTATCTTACTTATAAATACATCAGTCTTAAATCTACTCCTCTAAGTAGCAAACCGTTCCCACTGAGGCCGGGAACACGTGGACTTACGTTAACTCGGGTAGTTAATACCCTTAAGCACTTCCTCTGTGCAAGGTGCTGTGTGACCCCGTCACACTTGGTAGCACTAGTAGTCAATCCAACACCATCGCGGGTAGATTGAACTACCTGAATCCTCTGTGCGCTCAACGTTTGAGCCAAGATGGACCGAAGCGAGTTTCCTCGCTTGAACGACTCACAGTACGAGTCTGTTCGGAAGATGGGAGGCATCTTTGGACAAGATGTCCTTCGCAGCTTGACGGCGGCGACGCCTGCCGAGCAACAAGAACGCGTGACCGCGTTTGAGACCTACGAGCGTGGTCTCATCGCTCACGTCCGCGGGGGCTTAGAGGCCACGATGGCCGCTCCCCAGGCAACCAGGCCTAAGCCGGTGTGGCTGAAGGTCCCCGCGTTTGAGGGGAAGGAAGGAGAGAACCTTCACTTCTGGGTCCGTGAGGTGGAGATCGCCATGAAGGCGGGTCTCATCTCGGACGAGCCAGTTCGGGTGGCGTTTTCCCTGTCCAACCTTGGTGGACGTGCCAAGCACTGGGCATACACCAGGGAGACGACATCTCCTGGATGCTTTGCATCCTGGGCTCAGCTGTGTGAGCAGCTTCGAGCCGCGTTCCTACCGGCGAACAACGAGTTCCGCCAGCGCTCACGCTTTCTCGCGTGCAAGCAAGGTAAACGTGAGCTGCAGGCGTATGCGCAAGAGATGCGCACGTTGGTGGCATCTCTGGCAGGGAATCCTCTGCCCGAAGACGTCAAGACAACAGTCTTCATGGACGGCCTGAAAGTCGGTCCTGCTCGCACCCAGCTATTCCGGGTGCAAGCGACAACTATGGAGGAGGCGATTCGAATCGCCCTCCAAGAAGAGTACAGCCACAAGCAGGCTGGTACTCTTCGGGAAGAAGAACATCGCCACGATGAGAATGGCGTTCCTCGGGAGGCGGAGCATCGCAGCAATGACGCTGTTGCTCCTGCTGTCACGCAGCCCGTCGATACCGGTGCGTACAGCGAGCCCGAGCCCATGGGCTTAAGCTCAGCCGAGAGCTTGGTCCGCTGCTATGGATGCGGCGGACATGGACACTACCAGCGTGTGTGTCCCTCGCTAGTCCTCGGGAAGAAGACGGCCCGTGGGCCCCAAGTCCGGTGGCGCAGGCCACGGCCAGGTGGACGAAGACTTCCCGGCCACCAGTAGAGGCGGTATGCCCTACTGAAAAGCGCTAAGTCTTTGTGATGGGTGTGCAGGTTGTGCACACCACGGGACTTAGCCCAGAGAGACGTGGTTCTCTCAAACCGGTGAAGGGCAGTGATGGGCTGCTGGTAGTACACTCGGTGTACGGGGATACGGTACCCCTTGAACGTTTGATGAGTTCTGGGGCGTTGATACGCCGCCGGAACGTCGCTTGGCATAGCGACATCCGACTGCACTCTATGTCAGAGTGGCGGTCATGGGCTGGTCCTTGATGGACTAGCCTTTGGTACGGTAGTATCAATGGTCCTCAACGGACCTGAACGTTTCGGCTCGATGAGCTCGCGCACCGCGGTGTCGCTCGCAGTTCTCGCCATGAACAACATGGCTGTGCCGAACATAAGGCACAGCCCGGACTTTGGTGTGGCAAGGCTGAGAAGGGCCTACCAGTCCAGGTCTATGACGGAGCATTGTGAGTCATGTTCCCACCTCCGTCATGACTGGGGCGTCTGATACAGACCGCCAGGACGCAGAAGCGTCACGGAGCTGTCAACGCGCCGACAGCTCTGCGTACAGCAAGACCATGCTACGCTGCGGCAATGCTACGGGCATGGGTCTTTTGCCCGGCGTGTGGACCTGCTACAACAGCAGCGTCCAACGCCGAAGGTCGTCGCGCCGTACGGGCTTCGACAGTGGTTATGTCTTTAAGCGCTAACCAGGTGGGTAACTTAGGACCACACGGTCGCCCAGACCTTAACTGAAGAGGAAGGCGCTGAATGCGCTTCCTGTGTGGATAAGACAGTACCACACGCAGTCGCCCAGACTATAACTGAAGAGGAAGGCATGACCATGCTTCCTGTGTGGATAACACAGTACCACACGCAGTCGCCCAGACTATAACTGAAGAGGAAGGCATGACCATGCTTCCTGTGTGGGTAACACAGTACCACACGCAGTCGCCCAGACTATAACTGAAGAGGAAGGCATTGTCCATGCTTCCTGTGTGGGTAACACAGTGCCACACGAGGTCTCGAGTGCCTCTGATGTCGTCAACGAGACATCACGACGTGGGTAACGAAGTGCCACGTCACGTCAGCCGCCGCAAGTCGGGTCTGAACCTTGTTCAGGCCGACGTCGCTTCAAGCGACTCGGAGTCCAGGGCCCGAACTCCTCTGACTCGGTCGGTGGACACCAACTCTGTCCGGTGTGTGGGCGGGTCTGCCACACCAGCCGATCCCAACACCGAAGGTCGTCGCGCCGTATGCGCTTCGACAGTGGTGGTGCCTAAGGGCATTCACCAGGTGGGTAACATAGGTCCACACTGCGGGTAACAAGTTCCGCAAGCAGTGAAGCTGCTTAAGGAGACCGACATTCGGTGCTCCGGGCGTGGGTAACAAAGTTCCACGCAAGGTCACTCAGACCATAACTGATAAGGAAGTCGCTGTATGCGCTTCCGGTGTGGGTAACAGAGTTCCACACCCACGGCGAGTAACATAGCGCCGCACACAGAGCCATTGGCTCGAGGCGCGAGGTTGTCTTGGCCTCGCCAGACATGAGCAACTCGCTCGACGTCAAGTCGCGCAGACTCAAACTGCTGACGCGAAGGCTGAATGCCTTCAGTCGACACGGCCGACGCGGTCGGCCATACCGACGCAGTGCACATGGCGGAGAGCCGTTGCGCCTGCCAGTGGCTATTAGAAGCCACGAGAGACTCAGTAGTCTCGAGGTTAAGTGGGGGAGAGGCTCGGAAATACCTTTCCTCCCTGACTTTCCAAGAGGCAGGTAGCCGTCGTGCTGCCAGTGGCTATCACAAGCCACGAGAGACTCAATAGTCTCGAGTGTAAGTGGGGGAGAGGCTCGGAAATACCTTTCCTCTCTGGTCTTGAGGTAAGACCAAGTTCCTTACGGAACCAGGCGTCGATGTACATCGACTGCAGGCTGGAGGCGAACAGCCGGGCTAGAGCTGCGGTAGCTCTAGCCGAACAAGACATAGTGGCGAAGAAAGCCACGGGCGCAAGGTGCCTCGGAATCGCTGAGCGAATCAGCAGTGTTGGGGTTGCAAGCAACCACACACGAGGCGAAGCGCGGGCCTAGTGTAAGTCCCTTGGTCATGAACGACCTGTCGAGTAGGGTGAACGGAACGTCTCACCCGCCGACAAAGCGGTTGCGGTACGTGATGTACGCAACGCGCCGTGTATAATGGGCCGTGGAGCCATAACCCAAGTGTGGTGCACGAGTGCACACACAACTGACCAGGTGGTGGTCGAGGCAAGGCACGCAGTCGTAACTGGTGCCGCGCCGAGCATGACACCGTGGCGACGGCAGCTTGCCTCACCATGGGTTGGTACCCGTGAGTACTCGGTGTCAATGCCAGACACCAACGCCGCAGTGGCATGGTGGTGAGATATGCCCCACCACGGTCGAGTACCATCAAGGTACATGGTGTCTGTGACAGACACTGGTATAGGTGCAAAGAATATGCACCATACCACGACCCGATGCGCTCTGGACGCTGTGAGTCAACGCACGTACCGTGCATCGGCACTGGCTGCTGTCGAGCAACCTGCCAGGAGTTCCACGTAATGAACTCGTCGTGCATGACACACATGAAGTGCACGGAGCACTTATGGTAGCTGTGGTACGTATCGTACACAGCGTGCCTCGTGTACGGTCCCATGGACCTATACACTGTGCTTGCACATGCGTCGTGCATGATGCGAGCACTGGCCATGAATCTGTTCAGGCGACAGCACAGCAGAAGCTGTTGCCGCCAAACATGGCAACCTTGGGGTGGGCGTACCGCACCAAAGGTTAGTACCGTACGGTACATGGTGTCGATGGGAGACACCTACACCACGGTTGTGTACCGTCACGGTACACGGTGTCGATGAAGGACACCTTCGCGCCGTTGGTATGGTGACCAAGACGCGAAGAGAGCGTGGCAAAAGCTCCGCCCGCAAGGATGAATCCTTGCTGGAGCCAAAGGCATGGCCCGAGGTGAGCTGAGAGCTCCCTCTAGTGCTGGGGAAGGTGTTGCCCTTCTCGGTGTCGTCCCTCGCGGGAGACACCATGCTCCGGACGCGTTTGCGAGGACTGTCGTGTCCTCTGGTGCGAACTGTGGGCGAATGTCACACGTTCGGATGCTATTGCACCCTGTGCCAAAGCACTGTGCGCGCGCTAGCGCAGGAGCTAATGCAGCTCTGAGTGTAGGCTTTGCGGCCAACACAGTTGTGAGCATAGGGATGCAAATCCCAATGAGCTTTGGCAGCACAAGTCACTGTGGGTGTGACTGAGAGCCGCGCCAGTCTCGTGGCTGCTCAGTGTGAGAATTCACCTTTTGGTGTTTTAATTCTCTCACTTCTGATTGGAGAATCAGTTGTGATTGGAGAATCAGGTGATTCTCAGTTAAGTGCGGGAGGATGTAACGGGGTACAATCCAGTGTGCCCCATGTTACATAAAGAGTGACCCGTCACTCTTGTGGACACCTGGTACACGGTACCAGGTGCTCTCGGAGCCAGTCAGTGCATGACTACTTAGCTCCACTATAGGTAACCTCTAGTTTGTATGAGACCCAAGCTTATCTTACTTATAAATACATCAGTCTTAAATCTACTTCTCTAAGTAGCAAACCGTTCCCACTGAGGCCGGGAACACGTGGACTTACGTTCACTCGGGTAGTTAATACCCTTAAGCACTTCCTCTGTGCAAGGTGCTGTGTGACCCCGTCACAGGTCCCCTCTTTAATTAAAGAGAGCGAAGTGACCTAAATAAGGTAGATTGTAAACTGAGTATATTTATAGGTAGGTTAAGTTTGGGTTTAATACAAACTATAAGTTACCTATAGAAATGCAATGTCGTTTGACCAATGGTTGGCTTTGAACGACCTTGGTACCTTGTACCAAATATCCCGAAGTGTGACGTGTCACACTTCATGTAACCAGGGTACACTTAGGGCTACGTACCCCGTTACATCCTCCCCCACTTAGGTTCGGCTTACCGACCAATCAGAGTGAAGAGGTGTTCATCACAAACTCTCATTCTCAAAGTCGAAAACCATCGACTTGGCCGCGCGAGCGCGGCGGAGGCTCACTTCAAAGTTAGAGCCTCGAGCAGCAGCCTGTGCGCTCTTCGTCTAGGTCTCCACTTCGACCGTTATCATGCCTCGTGGCACTGCAAAGAGCGGAGCTAAGACACGCTCCAAGGCTGCTGCCGGCAAGGCGCAAGCCAAGAGCTCTAAGCCTCACGGCAAAGGCTCTGCACTCAAGGAGGCTACTCAGGTGGCCTCCGAGGCGATTGGTTCCTCGGGTGACGCGGCTGTGGACAAGCGCGCGATCAAGCGCCGCAGCCCGTCGCCCATATCTTACAATCGTCCGAACCCTCGGTTCGTAGAACGTGAGCTCAACTCGGGCAGTGAGGACGATGCCGAGTCCGGGAGCACTCATGATGCTCCTGCGGACTCTGTGGGAGGGCACAGCCCAGTGCCCAGTGAGCACAAAGATGACAGCGTGCAGTCGCCCGCTAGTGATCACGGTGGTCACAGTCCCAGGACCTCTGTGCGCTCTGAGAGCCCGGCCGTTAAGGCTAAGGGCGCTCTCAAAGCCGGTGGCGATGAGGAAGAGAATCCTCGCAAACGTCTCTCGCTTGCCGAGGGTCTTGCGCGAGCTAAGGCCTCTAAAGTCGAAGACGCCAAGCCCTCAAAGAAGCGTACAGCATCTAAGTCTCCACTCCGCGAGGAGAAGGAGTCTCAACACTCCTATCGGGCCCTCTTCGACTCCTCGGATGAAGAGGAGAAGAAGGAGGAAGAAGAGGGGGAGGAGGGTGCTATCGCTGAGCCCCGGGAGGTCTCGAATGACCTCGACCAGCAGCAGGAGGACTTCCAAGCTGCCCAGCGTGTCCGTGGGGGTTCGGTGGTGGCACCCGTCAGCCAGGGAGCTGCCATCAACTCAAGAGGGTATTGGTCTCCCGAGGGGTGCTCTGGGGCTGACCTCTTCTTAGAGCTTCTCGTCGCTCCTCGTGGCCTTGTGAGTGGCCACACTTCTAGAGGCATCTATGAACGAGCCCTTGTTCAGAAAGAACAGTTGTTCGTCGACGACTTGGAGGCTGCTCGGTGTGTGCTTCTCGCATTCCTCTCAAAGACTTCACGACTTGTCGTAAGAAGCCCGAGACCCGGGGTGGTCTCTATCCTCTTTGGGGATACCCCTGGGTGATGCCCGAGAACTTTCCCACGTGGAGTTCTTGTGAGGACATGTTCTGGGCATGGGTGGAGACTCTTAAGTACTCACCCACGGAGTTACGGGAACTCCATGAAGATCAGCTGCTGTCCCGCATCCTGGACCAGCGTGATCTCCGTGTGAGGTTTGTCCCCTTGATCAGCAAGCGTATGCTGTCAAGGGACATCCTGAAGCGCGCGGCTTCTAGCGCTCACGATAAGCGCGGGTACGGTGTGTATTCATCGTCCGTACCCCGTTCGGGCAAGAAGCCCCGGACAACTTATGAAGCTGCCGCCGCTTCTGTTCCCAGATTGCGACAGCCTTCGGGCAGTCAATCTGGAGCCATTCAATCGGCTCCCACGAGTTCTCGGAGTGGGCATAACCCCTCCACTTCACGAGGAGCTGTCGCTTACCGCGACGCCGTTGCTCCTGGAGGATCTGCTTCACGTGGAAGTGGACTTCTCCATTCCGGTCAAGCAGGGGCGAAGGTGCCCTCGTACGAGTTCGAGGTCTCGGCGCCTCCCGAAAGCCACTCTCGTCCGAGTGATCCGACTGTGGGTCCGACACAGGGCCCTGAGGCTGACCGCCTCCGTCAACGTGTCCTCGTGCTTGAGATTGCACTTGGCATTGGGACTGGCGGTGATGCTGCCGCCCAGGCCGGGAATCAGGGCGAGCTCGCTCGCCTTGCGGGCCGCCCGGACCTGTTGGAGCGAGAGGTCGCGAGCCTGCACCTGCGGGTGGATCGCCGGGCCTCTTCGTCCGATCTGGACGAGGCCTTTCGCATGCTCCGACGGATCGAGGCTCTGCTTCCACGTCCGGAGCCGCTTGCGGCACACTCCCAGAGCTACGCGTATGGTGCGTACCCGGCGTACTCAGCGTACTCGTCGTATGGCGCCAGGGTCCGTTCGTATGGAGCCCCTCCGGCGTACGGTCTTGACCGCAGCCTTGCCGTTCCAACCGAGGCTTGGGTGCCTGCTCCGACGCCCTCGTCGACGTCTGTGACCGGCCCTCGCTTCGAGGAGCTGGGGCAAGGTGGGTCTGCGAGTCAGCAAACCCCTGCGGGTCAAAGTACCGCTTAAGACGTCCAACATAAAACGTCGGGTGCGTCGTCATTGACTTTGGCAGGTCGATGGTGTACGACGCACCATGTCTGACCAGAACTGCAAATGGTCCGATGAAGCGGTGCTTCAGCTTGTTGCTGCCGACAGAGCTGACAGTGTCTAGAGGTAGGTTCCTCGTGTCTAGTAACACTAAGTCACCAACCTCAAATATACTTAAGTTTCCTCTTCCTTGTTTGTCTGAGTACTCCTTTTGTTTATCTTGGGCCGCTGCCATGGCATCGCGGACCCTGCTGACAATGTTCAGCTTGGTATCCATAAAGGATTCCACTTGTTTCCGCAGCGAAACTGGTCTCACATCCGAGACCTGGGAGGAAAGGGCTTTCCGAGCCTCTCCCCCATTTAGAATAGAGGAGTCAGTGTCTCCTCGAAGAGTGAGAGGCACTCTGGGGTGGCGGAAGCCGTTCAAGTAGAACGGCGTGAACCCCGTGGACGCGTGCACCGCGTTGTTGAGCGCAAACTCAACAACTGGAAGCTGCGTCGACCACGTACGTGGTGCTGCCGCGCACACACTGCGCAGAGTGTCCTCGAGCACTCGATTGACGCGCTTTGTTTGGCCGTCTGTCTGTGGATGATCCGCAGTGGACATCTGCAGACGAGTTCCCAGTAAAGGGAACAGCGTTTTCCAAAACGCAGTAGTGAACCGCGGGTCTCGGCTCGAGACAATCGTCCCCGGGAGACCGTGATAGCGGGACACGCCATCGACGAACAACCTTGCGGTTTGTTCGCCCGTAGCAGTGACAAGAACCGGAGCAAGATGTACCATCTTGCTTAGCCGACACACGAACACCAAACTTCCGGTGTTGCCGTGTCCGTCGGCGGGAAGCCCAAAGATAAAGTTAAGGCTCATCGACTTCCAACAGTCAGCCGGTACGGGCAGGCTCTGTAGTGGAGCCGAAGAGTGCCCTGCGGGTTTGACCCGCTGACATGTTTCACATGTCTTGACGTACCGGGCGACCCACTTGTACATGTGGGTCCACCAGAAGGACTGAGAGACCGACAGAAAGGTCTTCTCGCGGCCCAAGTGGCCGCTGGAGGGCGCGTCATGCGCCTCCGCCAGGATGTCGAACTTCAGATCCTCGTCGTTGGGTACGACCACGCATGGAGGATCAGCGGGCTCCACCCGATAATAGAGGAGGCCCTCCTTCAACTCATATCAGTGGAGCCGTGAGCGCTGTCGCGACGAGAGCCAGTCGGACTTCGCGCTCGTTCCGGCCTTAAGGAACTTGACGAGAGGCGCGACAGCCTCATCGTCCCGATACGCCATGCGTATCCGATCATATAGATCCGTTGTCACCCGCGTGATCTGGGCCAGCTCATAGTCGGGACGCCGAGAGAGAGCATCCGCAAGCACGTTGAGCTTGCCCGGCTTGTGTTCGACGCGGAGGTTGTATTCCGCGAAGAAGGACAGCCACCTCGCCATCCTTTGGGAGAGGTGAGGCGAGTTAGTCGCCGTCCTCAAGGACGCGTGGTCTGTGTAGATCACAAAGGGCCTAGAACCCAGAAGGTGAACACGGAGCTTCACAAGGGCATATTTCATTGCCAGGAGCTCCTTGTCGTGGACAGGGTAGTTCCGCTCGGCGGCTTTGAGCTGCCTGGACTGGAACGAGATAACTCGTTCATGTCCAGCCGTGTCGGCCTGCAGCAATGCACACCCGATGGCGTAATCGGAGGCATCGCAGACGACGCTAAACGGCTTCGTCTCGTCCGGCAGGGCCAGGACAGGGGCCTCTTGGAGACTGGCCTTGATGCTGTCAAAAGCATCCTGGTGCTCTTGCTCCCAGCGCCAGTCGACGTCCTTCTGAAGGACGCTCGACAAAGGCTTAGCGAAGCCCGCGTACCCTGCGCTGTACTTGTGAAGGTAGTTGGCCAAACCCAACCACTTTCGAAGATCCTTCTGGGATCGGGGCGTCGGCCATGCTGCTATGGCCTTGACCTTGTCTGGGTCAGCCCGAACGCCCACGTTGCTTACGAAGCAACCGAGAACTTTGATCTCTGGTGACGCGAAAACGCACTTGTCGATGTTGGCGTAGAGCTTGTTCGCTCGCATCACGTCCAACACTCGACGGAGGTGTCCTAGATGCACCTCCATGGCCGTCTTGCCTCCCTCGGCACGGCTATGGACGAAAATGTCGTCGAAGTACGTCTGTACGAAGGTACGCAAAGGGCGGAACAATTGCGTCACCAGGCGATTGAACGTCGCCGGGGCGTTAGACAAGCCCTGCGGCATGACGAGCCACTCCCAAAGCATGCCGCTTGGAGTGCTTACCGCGGTGAGCGGGATGTCACTCTCTCGCATCAGGATTTGGTAGTATCCGTCTACCAAATCCAGCGCACTGTACAGTACGCTCCCGGCCATGTTGTTCAACAACACATCCTTTCGTGGGATCCGTGTTTGGGCCGGCACCGTTGCGTTGTTCAGCTTGTTATAAGCGTGAACCAGACGCCACTTTCCGTTCGGCTTCCGAACGAAGAAAGTCGGCGTCGAGTGCGGGGATTTCGACTCCCGCACCATGCCTGCCTTCGCTTTCGCGGCGAAGAAGGCATCAATGACCTCGCACTGTTCGCGCGGGAGAGGCCATTGCCTCGTGACACAATACTTTGTGCCGGGCACGAGATCAATCTCGTGCCGTACGCCTCAATCCGGTGGGAGTTGGGTCGGTGGGTGTTTGTTCACCACATCCGCGTACTCCGTCACCAAAGGATACACCGGATCCTTGGGGTTCTTAAGGATCTCAGAACCCAAGCGCGCCTGACGCTGCTTGTTCATGTCTTCTAGGACGTTCTCGTCCAAGACAGAGGAGGAGTTCAGTTCCTCCTGAGTGGTCTCAGGTCTCATGAGTACCATCTCAGCAATCTCTCCAGCCTTGAGGTTGGTCAGGAAAGACTCAGCCGTCATTTCCTCGAGGTGCAGTATCTCTGCAACCTCTGGCAACGGTTCCAAGTGGACACCAGATGCCTTGACGGGTAAACCCGTCTCGCTATCGAAGATGTGATAACACTCTTCCGCCGGCCTTGTCGGAGGAGCCCGGGCCCTGGACTCCGAGTCGCTTGAAGCGACGTCGATCGGAACGAAGTTCGGATCCGACTTGAGGCGGCGGCGGCGTCTTTACCGACGGCTTCTGTGACGGGGAGCTTTGCTGCCCACGTTTAGGGATGTCGTCGCTACGACATCCGAGGCACTCGTGGCCTCGTGTGGTACTATGGTACCCACACAGGAAGCGTGTTCAACGCCTTCCTCTTCAGTTAAGGTCTGGGCGACCGCGTGTGGCACTGTGTTATCCACACAGGAAGCGTGTTCAACGCCTTCCTCTTCAGTTAAGGTCTGGGCGACCGCGTGTGGCACTGTGTTATCCACACAGGAAGAGTGTTCGACACCTTCCTCTTCAGTTAAGGTCTGGGCGACCGTGAGTGGAACTCTGTTACCCACTCTGAACACGCTGTTCTCAGTGTTCGTGACAGCTGCAGCTGTCTGCGGAGCCAAGTTACCCGCTTGTGGACCTAAGTTACCCACTTGGCCAGCGCCTCTTCTGGGCGCGGCCACCATCAAAACATCCTCGGAGTCGTCATATACGTCGACGACTCCCAAGCATCTGCCGGATGCTTTGGTACCCTGGCAGCCCTCGCGGGCGCCCCGGGTCCTGACAGAGGTGGGAACATGACTCACCAATGCTCTGTCGGACTGCGCAGGGCGGCTGGCACCGATTGCCTTGCCTCGCCAGTCGATCCAGGGCTCGTGCTTCTCAAGCCAGGGCATGCCCAGGATCATATCATATGGATCCATATCAAAAACAGTGAGCTGTTCGAGGCTGTCAAAGTCTTCAAACTTGACGGCCAGATCCACTTGGACGTTGGGGACAGTGACGACCTTCCCGTCGGCCAGTCGCACTGACACCGTCCCGTTGCCCTTGCTTTCTCTTAAAGCATCAGACAACTTGTTGCTGTTACGAGCAACCGTCTGGCGGCGTGCGAAATTCTTCGACGCCCCAGAGTCAATCAAGATTCTAAAGGGATGATCGTATCCCCGTACACATCCGTGTACTACGAGCAACCCGCCGCTGCTCTTTGCCGATTCGAGAGTGCGAAGACTCTCAGGGGCTAAGTCCCCGTGGTACGCGCCACCCGCGCACCCATCACGAAAACTTAGTTCTTCCCCAGTAGGGCGCCCCGCCCCTACTGGTTCCCTGCGTTCCCCTGTCCCCGGGATCCTGGCTTCTGCCAGCGACCCTTCAAGGACGGGCTTGGGAAGGACCGTCTGCGGAGTCTTTCCGCGGGATAGTCGCGCTTGAAGTGGCCCATCTTCCTACAGCCGAAGCAGCGGATGTCACGCTGTTCGGCGGACCCGAGTTCCATGGGAACGGGTCCGTTGGGGCTTGTTCGACCGGGAGCCGACAAGGAACTCCCAGGCCACGCTGAGGCCGGCGTACGCGCCTGGCGATGGCTGTACTCCTCCTAAAGAGCCACTTGAATCGCCTCTTCAAGGGTGCTTGACTGCACCCGGAACAGCTGAGTGCGTGCGGGGCCCACTCGAAGGCCGTCCATGAACACAGTCATCCTGATGTGTTCGTTGAGTGGGTTTCCCACTAGGGACGCCGTGAGCTCCCGTATCTCTTGCACATACTCGTGCAGCTCGCGCCTTCCTTGTTTACACGCGAGGAAGCGCGAACGCTGGCGGTACTCGTACTTCGCCGGGAGGAACGCGGCTCGGAGCTGTTCGCATAGCTGAGCCCAGGATGTGAAACGTCCAGGGGATGTCGCTTCCCGAGTGTACACCCAACTCTTAGCACGACCGCTAAGGTTGGAGAGTGCAAAAGCAACACGCAGTTGCTCGGTCGAGATCAGAGCCGCGTCCATCGCGAGCTCTACTTCTCGGACCTAGAAGTGAAGGTTCTCGCCTTCCTTCCCTTCAAACGGCTTAACCTTCAGCCGTATTGGCTTCGGGTGAGGCGGATTTGCTTCCGCCGCCGGAGCCTGCAGGTTCTCCCGCACATGCGCGATGAGGCCCTGCTCGTACGCGTCGAATGCATTGACGCGCTCGAGCTGCTCAGCCGGTGTTGACGCCACCAGGCTCTGCAGGGCCTCCATCCCGAAGAAGCCTGCCATCTTCCGAACCGACCCGAGCTGAGAGTCGTTCAAATGGGAGAAGTCGTTCCTATCCATGGCAACGAGCTTCGGAGAGGTTCAGGTAGTCTACTCGCGGTGGCGTGGATTGACTACTAGTGCTACCAAGTGTGACGGGGTCACACAGCACCTTGCGCTAGAGGAAGTTATCTTCCGAGAGCATACAAACTCTCAGTGAACGGCAATTCACAGGTCCCCTCTTTAATTAAAGAGAGCGAAGTGACCTAAATAAGGTAGATTGTAAACTGAGTATATTTATAGGTAGGTTAAGTTTGGGTTTAATACAAACTATAAGTTACCTATAGAAATGCAATATCATTTAGCCAATGGTTGGCTTTGAACGACCTTGGTACCTTGTACCAAATATCCCGGAGTATGACGTGTCATACTCCTTCATGTAACCAGGGTACACTTAGTGCTACGTACCCCGTTACACTTATGGGTATTACACAGTCCACTATCTCGATAATGGCCAGAGTATCCGTCGCTGATCCATTTTTTTCACATTGGAGACGTTACGCGAGATTGCCATAGATCCACCGTTAAGATGAAACCGAATGTGGTGACAACTAGCATGAGCTCACATGTTACTCGTATAAAAATAAAGTGGGAGATTTTTTTAAGGATCTTCTTGAAGTAAACTATTACATTTATGTTTGCCCCCCCCCACACACACACTATTAACCCGGTATAAAAACGGTAGACGAGAACAGGAATCCCGCAAAAGTAGTACGCCCGCCGAGGGAAGCCTATTATGCTCAAAATACTTGAGCTGGAAAGCGCAACAAGTTTCCGTGTACGCCAAGCACTCACGAATGTCCATTCGAACGCCAACAAGATTGAAATGATGGTAGGGAAGCAACTTTTCCACTATTTATTAAAACACGAGATTGGAGAGAAGATCGCTGGCAAAGTGAGCTGGTCCGACGAAGACAAACAGTGGCGGCAACAAGACCTCACCTACGTAGAAAATGCCGAGAGTTAAATTGTTAATATGGAATGAAATAAACATCCTTGCCAATATTAATTTTTAACGCAATTTTGTAGATCCTTCAGAAATTTATGGACCGCCTTCCTCAGCTAAGTCACTTTCCTCAACTAAGTCACTCTCCGTGTCGTTGTCCAACGCTTCGTCGCTCATAGCTTCATCCATGTCTTCATCTTCATCCTTGCCTTCGTTGTTGTCAGACTTGAAATCGTCACTAGATTCTTCGTCACTGGAGTCCTCGTCGCTTGAGTCCTCGTCGCTTGAGTCCTCGTCGCTTGAGTCTTCGTCGCTTGAGTCTTCGTCGCTAGAGTCCTCTGACTCACTGTCCTCTTCATCCTCAGCCTCAGCCTCAGTTGAATCCGTCGTCTGATCGTCAGTCGAAGGGGTTCGCACGCTCTTGTCTTCGGTCCCGCACGCTTGTTCCTCGGCTTCAGCGAACGTCGGGGTCTCAGTTTTTAGATTCGTCGTGAGGTTTTCAGTGTTTTGCTCATCTTCCTCAGATTCTTCTTCATTCTCAGTGTCAGGCACCTCAACTGGTGCCTCGGTAGAAGAGACCGCCTCCGTCCGTGAGCAACTAGACGACGTTTGCACGCTCTTGCCTTCAGATTTCGTCTTTGCTTCAGCAACAGTCGTCGTTATCGGGGCTTCGGTACTTTTCTCTTCTCGCATAGCTTCATCAACCACCTCATCTAGATTAACCGTTGTTGTGGTAATTACTTCGGGGGTTTGAGGGCTTTGGTCTTCTTCTTCAGCGTCACCCACATCGATAGACGACTCGTTAGACGAGCTCTTCGACGTCGATGTCAAGTTCTCGTTTTCCTCGTCGAGTTCTTCTTCTTCAACCTCGTCCGAAGTTTCTTGTGTATTAGTCGGTGTAGTTTCAATGCTCTCTTCCGGTTCATCAAAAACCCCTTCTTCGGATTCGAGTACAGTGTCAGTAGTTGGGGCTTGTGTTTGCAGGTTCTTTTCTTCCTCAAATCCTTCTTCTGCCTCATTTAAGGCACTCGACTCGTTATTGTTGATGCCATTTTCCTCTTCTCCAGTCGTCGTATCCGACAGAGATCGACGAAGATAGATCCGCTTTTCGGTAGTCGCCACCCGGATGGGAGCTGCGATCTCTGAGCTTGCACTCGTCGGTAGCGCCGCCAACAGCGACGCGGCAGCCAACACAGCGCAGTGAATCTTCATGGCCACGTGCAACTCTTTGCCAGATTCCGAATGAGCGTTGGTGATCCATCAGTAATACTGACAGTCGCAAGTTGCGAGCTCAGTACATTTTCATGGAAATCTCGAGTTTGCCTTTTCGGCATAGAAAAAGTCAGAAAACGCCTTCGTGGTACCCAGTAGGTGTTTTCCATGAAATTTTAGCGTAGCGCAGATTGCCCAGGCTCATTAGTAGTACGCCTAGGAATGCCAAAATATTTGAGAAACTTTGTCCGCAGTTTCAATACGTAACGGGGCAAGATCAGCTCTATTAAAATAATGAGCTGGTCCTTTGTTGCCGCGATGACGGCGAGATCAAGTAGGAGCACCGAGTGCCCTCTTCCTTCATAATCTGGAAGGCACCTTAGCTCAGCTATCTGTGGAGTAGATTCTGGGACGACGTCTCAGATTTAGGGCAATCTGAGCCATTTTGGTCATTTTTTATAAATCGTTCAGCTAATAATTAAAATCAATACATGGAGCATACTGAACAGAATGGTTGACGAGTTGTGCAGTGTGATATCTGCGAACGCCGAAATGACTGGCCCACGATGCTCTTCATAATAAAGAGTTTTATTAAGGGTTCTTCGGGCCCCTGACCCATCGATTTGCTTCATGTCCAAACCTCAACCGGAACGATGGATCGCCGATCCACATTTGGTGTCGTTACTGAGACGTGAATGTTGATACCATCGGTCCGGAAATGCGTGCAGGATGTTTTTTCCGTGTCTCTGGCGACAGGCGCAAGCCTTGTGGAGCGAATAGCCGCCCTGTGGACACTGTGGCATATTCTGTTCGTGGCGTGAAGCTTACAGCCCGATGGGTTAACCGGTGGGTAACCCATCGGGCTGTAAGCTTCAGGTTGTGTAGGAAATAAACTTCTACACCTGCCCCTTACGCGGACATTGCTATTATATTTCCCCGTAAACAAGTAGAGTCCGCCGCTTGCAAAATGCAATCGGTTCAGACACTGGGCCCACCTTTCGCTGTTACATCTTTGTCCGACTCGTCACGCGCGAACTAGAAGATAAGGCTGAGGACCCAGGCCCGACTGAGTTCAGTCGATTGGCACAGCACTCGTGGTGTTCTGGTCTTCAAACCCTGCAACTTGTGGCAGTAAGCTACCGTTTTGTCGCGTTCCCAAATCCCCCAAGCTAATTGGTTCATCAGCCAGTCTTTTTATTATGGAACGAGGATGTCACACCCACGTCTTCTAGCTTTAATTGTTTGCAAACCAAAAGGAATTCAGTACTTTTTCGAATCATCTCCAATTATTTTTATTGCTGTCTGATAGTTATATATGTTTGATCCTTGTAGGGAAATCTGCACTTGTACCCGTTGGACTTGAATTCCAGGAGCTATCTATCATACTGTAGATGCTCTCGCGACAATAGGTTAGCTGCTGATCCTCTTGACAATCGGGGCCCATCACAATGCAACCATTTCAGTACTGAATCCAGAGAGTATTTCGTGCTCCTCATTCGAAAGGTGTGCTCTGTACTTCCCCTAGGTATTTGCGTGCCGCAACTTCATATGCTGGCGATGGGACGTAAGCGACCGAAACAGAAAACGCCCGAAGCTAACAGTCGAATGGCAACTCAACCGACCTCATAAGAAAACAATCAGTCGAGAATTCGCCAAAGGTACACGACATCTCGCCAAGCAGCGATGCATCCGTTCAATGCCATAGCCGATACCTTCGACGTGACTCCAGTACGATCTCGACCTGTTCTCGCACCGCGAGTACCAGCCGTCACAGCACTCGCCGCAGAGAGAAGAGCCCCAAATCGACGCAAGAAGTTCAAATGGCGGACGCGCGATTCCAGGCTTCGCAGCTCTATAACTTGGAGCTGGACGTCATGCATCTTCAACAGGAGATCCAACGCTTGGCAGAGTATCAGCATATTCTTGACGCCCGCACTTTCAATCGTCGTGATGCGCTGGATGGCTACTACGTCAAGACAGTGCAAGAGTACCACCGTGTATTTGAGAACGGCTATCGTCCAGGCTCCCCGCTTGATGCGACTCAGTACGTTATGCAAACTATGGACGAGAACCTGAGTATCGGTGGGTTTGGCGGACGTGGCGTGATGCTGCATCAGTGGGAACAATACACAAAGGCGCTCTCCGGACTCGAATTTCACTACCTGCGCTCTCAAGTCCTCTCGATGGAAGGACGCACGGTCGTCACGTCCTATGCCAGCTACAAACACATCGTAACACGAGACACTGTGGAGGTCATGTTCCCTGAAGCACTACGACAATATCCACGCATTGTGACGAAGATGTTGGGGCGTGTGTTCAAAGGCGTCGGCAAGTTTGACTTCGTCTTTGACACGCAGACGCACAACATTATCTCGTTTGACTTCGAACTAGACTTCCTCGAAGAGTTTTCTCGTTTGCTTCAGGACCCGCGCGATCTTTGTGCCATTTTCAAAGGAGCAAGGATCACCGAGGAATGTCTGATTGGGGACGTTACCGGCTACGGGGAGGTCACGTCGAGTCCAAACGCTGGTACAATTGCGACAGCTAAAGTTGAGAAAAAGACAGAGGCCAGTTTCGATACAGATTTAGAGGATAAGACGCCTTCAGGGCATAGCGACGAAGAGTGGCGACAGCCTTCGTTGACTAATAGGACGGGCAGACGCAAGGAGATTTGGGAGTAGGTGCATCGTGTCATGAAGTGGAAGTCTTTTTTGTGGGTCACGCGCGTTTTCCCTTGCAGAAATCAGAGACGAATTCCAACGATTCCGTCCAAGTTGAGGTGATTTTTTCATTACACACCTGTTGTACTGTACCACGCTGGTCCGTCACTGTAGTGAGACACGGGACAAGAGCGCGTGTGTTCAGCGTAAACTTCGCTGTTGCGACGTCCATGTAATAATGGATGAATGAGAAAAG
>NW_003303750.1:4020844-4023536 GCF_000142945.1 Phytophthora infestans T30-4
TAAATTTAAAAAAAAAAAACCTTGCCACCAAGGCCTTCTATATTATTTTCTCACTGCCTCCCTTTTAAATTTGGAAAATGGAAAATTAGGAAAATAGGAGTACTTTCTGCCTCCGGTTCTTTTTGTGGGCTTTATTTCAATGGGTAGGTTAGGCCTACCGGGAAAAATGGATAACCTATGCCTCCCAATAAAAAAACGAACAGCTGGTTCTCATTGACAACCAACAGCAAAAATACTTCTCCTTTTATTGACCGACTAAATAAGCTGCCAAATTGAATAAGTTTACGACCCGGATTAGAAAAGGGAGAGTCCAGGAAGATTGCGCCAAAAGTATTTGGTATTTTGGTTAAGTTTCAACTTTTTGTACAAGGTACGTTTCAACTGCAGAAAAGCGGGCGTTTATTAGTAGTAGGGTTTCTGGACACCCCCATAAAAAAATCCTCCGCAAACTTTAAACTGTAGTGGTGAATGAGCGAAACAAAAAAACGGCCGGAAGCCAACAATCGAATAGCAACTCGACCGACCGGCGACAAATATTCACATGACTCAGTCAGTTGTGAATTCGCCAGACATTCACAATATCTCGCCCGACAACAAGGAACACGAACATTTCGGTTTCCGAAACCTTTGGCGTAACACCAGTACGGTATCGACCCGTGCTAGCTCCGCGTGTTCCTGCCGTCGCAGCACTCGCCGCTGCGAGAAGAGCTCCCGATCAACGCAAAAAGCTCAAGGGGCGGACGCGAGATTCTCAAGCCTCGCAGCTTTATAACCTGGAGCTGGACGTCATGGATCTTCGACAGGAAATCCAACGACTGACTGAATACCAGCAAATACTTAGTGCACGGACTTTCAATCGTCGGGATGCACTGGATGGCTACTACGTCAAGACAGTGCAAGAGTACCACCGCGTGTTTGAGAACGGTTATCACCCGGGCGCCTTGCTTGACCCTAACCAATTCGTTATCCAAGTCATGGACGAGAACCTGCGTATCGGTGACTTCAACGGACGTGGAGTGATGCTGCATCAATGGGGAACAGTACACGAAAGATCTTTCGGAGCTCGAATTTCACTACTTGCGGTCTCAAGTTGTATCGGGCGGAAGGACGGACGATTGTGACGTCCTACGCCAGTTATAGGCACGTGGTAACGCGAGACACTCTGGAGGTCATGTTCCCTAAAGTACTGCGTCAATACCCACGCATCACGGCGAAGCTGCTGGGGCGTGTGTGCAATGGTGTTGGGAGGATCGACTTCACCTTCAACACGCAGAGTCACTACGTCGTTTCGTTCGACTTTGAAGTAGACTTTCTCGAGGTGTTTGCACGATTACTTTGGGATTCGCGCGAGTTATGCGCCGTATTCGACGGAGCAAGGATTTCCGAGGAGTGTCTGATTGGTGACGTGGCGTGTTACAAAAATTATGCCGCTTCAAGATAGCGAAAGAGCTGAAGCTGCTACAGCGAATAGTCCTAAGTGGAAGCTGGAGCTTCGATATAGGTTTAGAGGACAAGACGTCGCGGAGCTACAGCAACGGAGAGGTCCGACAGCCTTCGTTAACCAGGACGGGCAAGCGCAAGCAAATTAGGAAGTAAGATAATGTAGCATCAACACTGTTGATTCAACAATACTAATACAATGTATTATACATGCGCAAGCAAATCTGGGAGTAAGATCATGTAGCATCAACAGTACTACTAGTGTTCTGTAGCAGTCATTAGTAGATTGCAAATAGTAGTGCTTTTTCGTTCAAATAATAGTAGCATTTCTTTAAAAGGCACAAAAGTGTGTGCTAAAACAGTACTTGAAATAATAAAACTACGTAGTGTAGCATAATTGAGCTACTGTACTTATAAGTTTTAATAAAATCTCGAATCCTAAAATCTTCGACTTTGTAGCTCGACTTCACTCCCCTTCTGATATTGCCGCCTCAGCCAGCGGTATTATCGCTGTGGCTTTTAGGTCCACCATTCAACCCCCCCCCATCCCACAATAAACCCGGTAAAAAACAGAGGACGAGGAAGAAGGCTGCACAGGTATTCGTCGTTGGCAACCGAAAAAACTGGCGAATAGGCTTCCAGTGCTTGAAAAAATAAATTGGTACATACTACGTAGTATTAAAAAAGATTTGGTATCTAGATGTTCCTCTTCCACAATTATAATTCTTGTTCATTGCCGATATGTACCCGTTTCTTTCTTGCAAACCAAAGGTTTTGTGCTCAAAAGTTGAACATTTTGGTTTTGAAAGCACAGGTATTTAACGCTATAGCCCACTAAATTACTACCTGAGAGCACAATCTACTATTACCGGTAGTAATTTCTTTTTTTACAGAATTGTGTCTAGCTAGAAATAGTACTGCTACAGGGTTTAATATTACAATAGTAGTTGTTTGCGCATCACAGCTTTCGACAAATTCGACAAACTACAGTTGTAGTATTTTGCTTGGTAGGTTTCGGAGTCGTTGTCACGCTAGATGCCGGCGTCGGGTTCGGCGTGGTCGGCATTGCAGTCGTTGTCACCGATGCAGCCGGCGTCGGGTTGGGCGTGATAGGTCTCTGCGTTGTAGATACACTAGCCTCCGGCGTCGGGTTGGGCGATGGTGTCTTCGGAGTCATTGTCACGCTCGATGCCGGCGTCGGGTTCGGCGTGGTTGGCATTGGGGTCGTTGTCGCCGATGTAGCTGGAGTCGG
>NW_003303750.1:4024457-4027111 GCF_000142945.1 Phytophthora infestans T30-4
CAGAGGAGGCCAGAGGTCTCGAATGGATGACACCGCGAGAGGTATTTAGTGTTGAACAGGATCCCCCCAGTTATCCCTGCTACCTGTCACAGGTTTCGAAGCTAAACTGACGCTAGTCGCCGGTGTCGGGTTGGGCAAGATAGGCTTTGGCGTCGTTGTCACCAATGCAGCCAGTGTCGGGCACGGTGTGGTAGGCTTCAGCGTGGTTGTCACACTAGCCGCTGGTGTCGAATTGGGCGATGGTGTCTTCGGAGTCGTTGTCAAGCTAGATGCCGGCGTCGGGTTCGGCGTGGTCGGCAATGGTGTCGTTGTCACCGATACAGCCGGTGTCCGGCTGAGCGTAGTAGGTTTCGGCGTTTCCGTCACCCTAGCCACCGGCGTCGGGTTAGGCGATGGTGTCTTACTACTACCAGGTAGCATTTTGTGAAAAAGAAATAGAAATGATTAAAGAATCTAAAATCACGGACAGGGGCTCCTTCGCAGCTTACAGAGGAGGCCAGAGGTCTCGAATGGATGACACCGCGAGAGGTATTTAGTGTTGAACAGGATCCCCCCAGTTATCCCTGCTACCTGTCACAGGTTTCGAAGCTAAACTGACGCTAGTCGCCGGTGTCGGGTTGGGCAAGATAGGCTTTGGCGTCGTTGTCACCAATGCAGCCAGTGTCGGGCACGGTGTGGTAGGCTTCAGCGTGGTTGTCACACTAGCCGCTGGTGTCGAATTGGGCGATGGTGTCTTCGGAGTCGTTGTCACGCTCGATGCCGGCGTCGGGTTCGGCGTGGTCGGCATTGCAGTCGTTGTCACCGATGCAGCCGGCGTCGGGTTGGGCGTGGTAGGCTTCAGCGTGGTTGTCACACTAGCCGCCGGCGTCGGGTTGGGCGATGGTGTCATCGGAGTCATCGTCACGCTCGATGCCGGCGTCGGGTTCGGCGTGGTTGGCATTGGGGTCGTTGTCGCCGATGTAGCTGGAGTCGGGATGAGCGTGGTAGGTCTCGGCGTTGTAGTCACACTAGCCGCCGGCGTCGGGTTGGGCGATGGTGTCTTCGGAGTCATTGTCACGCTCGATGCCGGCGTCGGGTTGGGCGTGGTAGGTCTCAGCGTTGTAGACACACTAGCCGCCGGCGTCGGGTTGGGCGATGGTGTCTTCAAAGTCGTTGTCACGCTCGATGCCGGCGTCGGGTTCGGCATGGTCGGCATTGCAGTCGTTGTCACCGATGGAGCCGGCGTCGGGTTGGGCGTGGTAGGTCTCGGCGTTGTGGTCACACTAACCGCCGGCGTCGGGTCGGGCGATGGTGTCTTCGGAGTCATCGTCACGCTCGATGCCGGCGTCGGGTTCGGCGTGGTCGGCATTGGGGTCGTTATCGCCGATGTAGCTGGAGTTGGGATGAGCGCGGTTGGATTCGGCGTTGTAATGACACTAGCCACCGGTGTCGGGTTTAGCGAATGCGGTTTCGGAGTCGTTGTCACGCTAGATGCCGGTGTCGGGCTGGGCGCGGTAGGTTTCGGAGTCGTTGTCAAGCTAGATGCCGGCGTCGGGTTCGGCGTGGTCAGCAATGGTGTCGTTGTCACCGATACAGCCGGTGTCGGGCTGGGCGTGGTAGGTTTCGGCGTTGAAGCCACCCTAGCCACCGGTGTCGGGTTGGGCGAGTGCGGTTTCGGAGTCGTCGTCACGCTAGATGCCGGCGTCGGGTTCGGCGTGGTCGGCATTGAAGTCGTTGTCACCGAAGTAGCCGGTGTCGGGTTGAACGTGGTCGGCATTGCAGTCGTTGTCACGCTAGATGCAGCCGGTGTTGGGTTGGGCGAGTGCGGTTTCGGAGTTGTTGTCACGCTAAATGCCGGCGTCGGGTTCGGCGTGGTCGGCATTGAAGTCGTTGTCACCGAAGTAGCCGGTGTCGGGTTGGGCGTGGTCGGCATTGCAGTCGTTGTCACGCTAGATGCAGCCGGTGTTGGGTTGGGCGAGTGCGGTTTCGGAGTTGTTGTCACGCTAGATGCCGGCGTCGGGTTCGGCGTGGTCGGCATTGAAGTCGTTGTCACCGAAGTAGCCGGTGTCGGGTTGGGCGTGGTCGGCATTGCAGCTAGATGCAGCCGGTGCCGGGTTGGGCGCGGTTGGACTCGGCGTTGTAGTGACACTAGCCACCGGTGTCGGGTTGGGTGAGTGCGGTTTCGGAGTCGTTGTCACGCTAGATGCCGGTGTCGGGCTGGGCGCGGTAGGTTTCGGAGTCGTTGTCAAGCTAGATGCCGGCGTCGGGTTCGGCGTGGTCAGCAATGGTGTCGTTGTCACCGATACAGCCGGTGTCGGGTTGGGCGTGGTCGGCATTGCAGTCGTTGTCACGCTAGATGCAGCCGGTGTTGGGTTAAGCGAGGGCTCCACGGAACGAGTGAATCCGTAAGCCATGAGCCTCGCCAAGAAGGTCAATTCTTCTCGGCGCTCATACCCTTGCTCGTTAACTCTGGCCATGAGGGAGTCAAGACTCACTGGAGCAGCCGAGCTTGGCTGACTGGTGGCGCCCGAAGTGGTGTCGCCCGGCAAGCTCGGTGGACCAGGAAGGCGTACGCGAGAAGACCCCGCCGACTCCGCGTCAGACTCATGAGAAGTTGTCAGGTCGAGCCAACCTAGCCTCAGGCCGGTCGCTTACCCCACGAGTACCGACGGGTG
>NW_003303751.1:0-3244 GCF_000142945.1 Phytophthora infestans T30-4
GAATACGGCAAGTGCTTTGTGCGCTCCATGCCACTGTCGCGTGCGTTACGCAGGTGCTGATAATGGTGCAGGGGAAGAGGAAATACCATCGGTCAGTAGAAAACTACTGATCTGTCCCCAACGCGGCGCTGCCTGCACAACTACTGATTTCACAGCTACTGGGGTGCTGTTAAGTTCGCATTTGCATTTTCTTTTAGTGCTGCCTCGTTTGGTGTTAAGTTCGCATTTGCATTTTCTCTTAGTCCTGCCTCGTTTGGTCTATCAGTCTCTGACTCCGGCGAGTTGGCTGCTCGCGACGCTGGGTTCGTCTTCCCCGCGTAGATTGATAGACCCAGACGAAATTGACTGACTCGTGTTCGAACACCATCTTTAGGCGCGCTGGCACGTTGGCACTTGGCTCCCGCGTCAACTCTGTGTACCCCACCCATTGAATAAGGTAGTATACGAAGTTATTGACCCACCGTTTGGCGAATATTATTTCTACCTCGAAGAGCTGAGCATTGTCTCCTCTACGAGCTCGGCGCTCATTTGCAAAAAGATCTCCTCCTCTACTGACAACGTCACGTAACCCACCACCTATAAACGATGCACGCTCGGCGTCCAGCTCTCGGTCGACTTCGTTCGGTATGCTAACTTCTCTGCTTAGACGAAGCTGCCAGAAGGAGCCGTACAGACGGCGCTGGATCGCTCGGGCGTGACGCTGTCGGGGGTTGAGCGGAGGCATCGACCAAAATGGCGAATGCCACCTGGACGAGTTATACGCGCTTTCTCGTGCTCGTATCGTTGTTTCTACTGAGACGTTCTGCCCAAGGCATCGTATACCATGCAGGAACAGCTTTTGTGCAAAATGGCAACTACATCAAGTTATTAAAGGTCAAGCAGGTTGGACGATTAAGCCTGTAAGCATCTACATTTACAAACGAGCGGGCACAAAAAAAATAAAACGTATTCGCCACTTTTTTATAAGGAAGACTTCAGCCTGGGTATTAAGTAGCCGGGCTAGAATTATAGATCTGCGATCGAGCGCACTGTGGTCTCCAAATCGAGCGTCAGTAGTTTTCGGGACGCGTGGCCCCTAAGAATCAAGAAGGTCCCGCGTGCTCGCCCTTCTGGATACCAAAAGCCTCGCTGGATTTGCAGAACCTATAGCTACGCTCGTGCTCATGGCATTCAAAACGCGTTTGAACACATGCTTGTAATAAGGTGTCGAAATTTTCTGTACTAATCCTGTCCTAACTGTCCTACAAAATCCTAAAATACGTCGTAAATTACTGGAATAGATTGCAAAATGTATCCTAAAAAGGTTCTAAATCCGGGAAAACATTGCAATCCTAATACTGTCCAAAATTAAAAAACGGTATTTTTGTCGGAAATTTAGGACATATCCTAAAACCTATTTTGAGTCGAACTTGGGATTGAGGTTTTTAAAAAGTTAACGGGAACCAATCATGCAGAAACACATAGCTGTTTTAATTTTTATTGTCACTTGACAGCTTTGTCCATGGAGCACAAGAACTACCGCTTCTGCAAGAAGCGCACCGTCCCGGAGACAGGAACAACCTATTTCAGCTGCGTGAAGTTCCGGACTGGGTGTCCAGCACGTCTTGTAGTCAAGAAGGGGGGCACTATCATCGAAAAAAATATTCACCGCTGCGACCAAGAAATTTTAGAAGAAGTCGCAGACGTACGCCACGACATGTCTTTGGAGCTGCAAGATCGCGCCATTAAAGACCTCGCTGTTGCACCTGGTGTTCTGTGGCAGCGCGTCTTTGATAGTTTCCGTACCAAGCATCACCCGTCAACTATCTACGGTATTGCGCGTCCGAGTGGTGTTACGATCATCAAAAACGTACGCCAAGGTGCCACCGGTGGCGATATTTTCCGTGCAATTGAGGCTGCACCGGTGCGAAGCATTAGCGACTCAGACCCGCGCCCGTTCCTACAATTCAGCATGGCTCGCCCCACCACCGCCGGCATACAGCGTATGCTCTGCTTTGGGCATCCGGACTTACTGCGAATTCTACGTACCCTCAGCTGACCCTTTTTATTGATGGTACCTTTTCGGTGGTACCAAAAGGTTTCTCGCAGTGCCTGATTGCTATGGTCTACGATCCTAGTGTCGACGTATACGTGCCACTACTCTACGTACTCGTCAATTCGAAAAGCCAAGAAACGTATTGGCGAGTACTAGAGCAGCTCATCATGGCGTCCGACCGCCAGCTGGAGCCTCGTGATGTTACCTGTGACTTTGAGCTTGCGCTCATTAACGCTGTGATTGAGCAGTTCCCTGCAGCCAACATTGTTGGCTGCCTCTTCCACTGGAAGCAGGCTGAGCGAACGGCCCGTCAGATCTAACCGCAGTTGTTACCAAGCTCTCGAGTGTTGCCTAGGGTTCCGAGCTGATGAAGAATCCGCTGCTGCGATTGTGTACATGAAGGGTTTGCATATTATCTTGTGTAACTTTGCTCAGATCAAGTGATGGTTCGGACTCGACTACGGTCGTTCTTGTGTAAATCTCTGTTGATGCTGATCCCGGATGTGTCCGGGGGTGTCCGTATCAACGTCGCTACCGGTATTGAATACATTACACGACTGTGTTGGCAAACGACAGAGCGAAGGGTCGGCCTGAGCGAGCGAGTGCAGTGATTGCCAAAATATGCATGCATAGCGTCTTGTAAGTGATCGAGATGTATTGCGCATGGCGAAACCTTAATCGCTGGATATGAAGGGGTTGATGACACTTGAGTATATGTGGGGAGGTGGGTTGGTTGCAGCATTTGTTTATGTGGTTTGTTTGTTGTTTTTGCGCCGGTTGGTGCGTGTGCATGTGTTGATCTGTGCGCTTGAGTTGCACTTTGGTTGTGTTAAGCTGCTGCAAATGGTGTAAGTGTACACCCGTCTAGCTCAGTCGGTAGAGCGCTGGCCTTTTACGCCAGTGGTCGTGGGTTCGATCCCCACGGGGGGTGCTTGCTTCTTTGCGATTCGGCTGTTGCCACGGTTGTGAGCGCCTAGTGCGTGCATTCGACTCGTGTAGAGTCGTTGTTGCATCCGTTGTGCGTTGTTTGGCAGCACTCGTGGGCTGGTGCTTTTATGGTGCGCAATTCTTATGGTTCTGCCTCGCTCACCTTGAGGAGGTCAGCAAATATTCCAAAGAATCAACATGGCGAATTAACCCGCACTACTGCATCCGGTTGCAGTCAATCCTAGTTGCTTGCGGAAGACCCAGGGGGTTTAGAATACCTGG
>NW_003303751.1:3344-4411 GCF_000142945.1 Phytophthora infestans T30-4
GCTCACCTGTGCGTCCTAAGGACGCCAAGACGCTCCCGTACTACTATAATACATAACAGATCTCCATGTCAGTATAGGATACCATGTTAGCCCTCGAACATCGCACAGCACAGCCCATCTGTGCGCCTTAAGCACTGGCACCAATGCTCGTTCGCGCCAAAACTTGTGCGCCCCACGCTGCTCGTTACTTTTGTAGGAATGTGAAAATTTTACAAAAATATTTAACGTCGCTTGATTTATAATTTTTTGGCCAAGTTAAATGCCACTAATGTGAATATGATTGGTCAAAATATACGAAATGGGGCAGAATGCCCTGTTTGGCACGCCGTTTTCACACCCCGTAATGATAAATTTGTCAGAGAGGGCATTTTGCCCCCTTGACCGCGAAAGGGTTAATGTCATTTTCATGTTAAAGTACTGATCGCAATATTGAATAAAACGAACAGCCTGTCTTAGTATTTGCAGAGAGACAACGTTGATATCGTATCGGCTGTTAACATGGTTAAATTATTGCGTAAAGAGCTGTAAAATGTGCGTGACAAGAACAATACGAGTACAGAGCCCGACCGTACTGAGGCTGTGTGGAATTCGGCAGTTAGTTTTTGAAAGAAGTTTCAAGTGAAAGATCTTCCTATTATCCCAAAAAGCACATTATTGTGGGAAAGGAGAGGAATTAGAAGTCGGGGTCGTGGACGACCAGGTATTTCAGGTGCAGATACCTGCCGCGGCTCGAATTTCCCTACGCAAGAATATCACTACCAGAACGGTGTTTTGTGGCTGTCGTTAAAGATATTTTCTCTGAATTGGAATCTTGCTTCAATGACGAAGCTTTGAGTTTATTGAAATTAAGTGGTTCTCTGTCCCCAAGGCGAAAGTTTTCGAGCTGTAATGTCGAAAATGTCGTTCTATTGGCTACAACGTTTTATCACGGCGATGGCAAAGCATAATTAGAAGACTTGAGAGAGGAAGCTACGCGCTTCTACGAGCTAACCAAGACCCGACAAAACAATTGCAGAACTTGAAGATTACGGAAGAGCTGTGTACTAAGCCAGTATATACCCGGGTTT
>NW_003303751.1:13634-14656 GCF_000142945.1 Phytophthora infestans T30-4
TAGCTCTGGAAAGAACAAATGCAAGCCAGCGAGAACAAAATAGGAAAAGACTTCCTCAAATTTTAGACGTGTGTTTATTTCTCGCGCGAGAAGGTAAGTGTTATTAGTATTATCGTTTAAACGGAGTCCTAATTGACAGTATTTGATTCTTCAACAGGATACGTCCTGCAATAGGGGTAATTTTCTTAAAATGCTGTCTTTTTTGGCTCAGAGAATGCCAGATTTCGCGGATTTGATGAACGCTGCCGCCGCAAATGCCAAGTACACGTCTCCTACAGTACAACGGGAGCTTATTCATTGCGCGGCGGATGTAGTTCGTGAACATATCGTGGAGAATGAACTTGGACAAGGGTATTTTGAGCTCCTAGTAGATGAAGCAACATGTGAAGGTGGAAAAGAATTGTAGTCCGGTTTTTATCCAGTCATACTGGTGAAATTCGAGAACGTCTTCTGGGTTCGGTTCACGTTCGCGATACCTCTTCTGAGTCACTTAAATCTGCGTTGATAAATCATATCACAATTTGGGGAATAAATATTTCTCGGTGCCGTGGCCAAGGATACGATGGGGCTTCAAACATGTCCGGTAGATATAATGGGCTACAAAATTGACCCGAGATACTTGCCCGTACGCCTACTACGCTCACTGCTTCGCTCACCGCCTTAATCTTGTAGTAGTGACTGTATCAAAACAGATTGTCTCTGTGACGGAATGCTTCAACATCGTTCAGTCTATTCACGCTACTTGTAGTGCATCATACAAAAGGAAAGACAGTTTGTATAGCTACGCGCAGGACGAACTACAACAACTAATCAGCAGTGGTTATCTGGAAACCGGTCGAGGTAAAAAGCGGCCTCTTGCAACTCAGGCTTTAAGTGCCACGCGCTGGAATTGTCGTGTGCGAGCTTTATTACGTATTAGATGATGTGGACTCCGATTATTCAGTATTGAGGCGCGTGATCAGGTGGAGCCATCTGACAAGCGAGCTGATGCAAGGCATTATTACAAAATGCAAACATTGATT
>NW_003303751.1:17434-18879 GCF_000142945.1 Phytophthora infestans T30-4
TTCAGATCTCTCTGCTAGAAGAACAACGTCACAAAGCGACTTGCTTCATCGATGAACAGTACAAAATATCGTTTACCAGAGTATGATTCCACTGCATATGGACCCCAGATATCTGAGTGAGTACGTTCACCAACTAGCCATTCACGCGATGGCGCGCTTGCAAGAGAACGAAAACTTTTTCTAGTCATCTTTCCTTTCATGCACGACTCGCATTGAAAATCATCCGGCTCGCGCAGATTGAGTTTCTTCATCGGCCAACGTGTGTGCCGAAATAGTGCATTGAAAGCATTGCGTCCTGGATGCCCAAAGCGATCGTGCCACAACTCTACATGGTGAGTTTTTCCCACTGCCACCATAGCGGTTTCTGCTGATTTCTCAAATGGAAGACGAAAGAGAATGGTTTCATCTCTGTGCGCCTTTATTCTGCTCGAATGCAACAGTACATCTGCGTAGTCCTCTTCATCAAAGTGACATCGGACTCGCTCTGTAGGTGCTAGCAAACGCGAAGCTTGTTTTCCCACTGCGAATAAACTGCACTGCAACTCTGGAACGTATTTTACTCCATGCAGCAGCAAAGAATATCTTCCAGTCGGAGTGACAATATTCTTCTTCACATCACCTATGCCAACAACTTCAAGCCAATTCTTTCCGCCAGTTCGCACCATTGACCTCAACGGTGTAAATGACACGAAGTCAATATTCTGATTGGTCATATGGCTCGTGGCTCCAGAGTCCAAATACCATCGATCATGAGCAAGATCAGCCACATTCTTCTCCAATTTCATCAAAGTCATAATGACGTAAGCGTTCTCATCACTTTCATTATCATTGCGACTCTTACTGCCGGTCTTGGTACTCGATTTGTTGCGCTTGTGCGCAGATCCATCGTCTTGACTGTCTGTCGGAGGACGCTTGCCAAGATATGGACAATCACGCATGCAATGGTCTCCGTGGCAATGAAAACAACCGTTACCTCGCTTATGCTCACCACTGGCATGTCCTTGGCCAGCTCCACGGCTGCTTACTCGACTTCTTTCACCACGGCCGCCAAATTCGTGTTCATGAGTACCACGGCCACCCCGTCCGCGTCCTCGGGCGCGTCCAGCTCCTCGTCCACGACCACGACCTCCTCCAGCAAGAAGAGCTTTGTCATCTTCATTTCCCTTGCTTCCTTGCTTCTTCCGCACTTGGTCATGATCATAAGCTGCCTCCAGGGCTTGTTCAAGCTGCTCGTAGTTTGGTGGGTCGTCCGGCTTTTGCGATGTGTGGCTCGCCAAGAACGTTTGGACAACATTGTCGTATTCTCGCGGTAGTGAGCCAATCAGAATAGCCGGTTTATCGTATTCATCTACAGGCTTGCCAGCCACCGAGATGGTCTCCATAATCCGCCGCATTTCGCTCAGGTGATCGGGCAAATTTCCTTTGGACTCAATACGGAGGCGGCT
>NW_003303751.1:19241-47125 GCF_000142945.1 Phytophthora infestans T30-4
CAGCAAGAATGAGGAGGAGAAAGAAGCTGTACCCTTGGCGGCAAAACCACCTGTGTGTCTCGTAGTGTATTGAAGAATGAGTTCGTTCTTTCCTTTTCTGTTGTGGTTTTGTCTTACACTAACTGTAAGCACCAACGAGCAGTACTAAACCTCAACAGTTTGCAATCAATGACCGTCGCTTTGAGAACACCAATTCGGTCAATCAACTTAGTGTCACAATGATTGCTTCAGATGCATATACAATATTTCCTACGCTGCACCGAGTAATTTAACTAGTCTGTACGCTACCAGTGTCAACGGCGAGCGCTGTGCGCTCATTTTCAGTAATGAAACGCGTTAAAACTCGTCTAAGGACGAAGATCGGCGACGAATGCCTATCCGATCTTCTACTTTTGAGCACAGAAAATGACCTTACAATCCGTATCAGCCGCGATTAGGTAATAGATCGGATCAGTAGTGCATCAGAACGGCGAATACCTCTATAAGTACTAGTTAAAGGGTGTTAATCTACTGAAATCCCACAACAAATGTTTATACTTTCAGTATTTTTTTTACCACATTCAAATTGTATTGGTTATTACTGTTAATTAAGGTACAAAATACTCCTTTTTAAGCGTATTAAAAAAAAACAGAACATTGTTTAATAAAAAGAGTTTCTGCATTTTTTTAAATCTGGGGATTTTGAGGGGGGGGGGGGCATGGCCCCCCCCAAAAAGAGCACCGGAGCCCAAGTACAAGATGACGACTTGGAGAACATGGACTGGTGGGATAACTTGACGGCAGGACAGCAGCGCTCGACGATGAAGAGATTTCTCATACAGCCACCAGCGGCCGCAACACCGGCACCAGCACCAGTGATCGTCCCGCATCGGCAGCGCCTGCTACCAGACAGAAGATGCAGACACTGAACCTAGCTGACTTCCGAGGCACGTCCGCTGAGTCGGTGGAAGCGTGGCTCGCAACCATACCGCAGGAAGTTGAGAGACAAGCAGGGTTAGGAGGTGACACGTGGACGGCAGAAGCGCTGTACTACCCCACCTAAAAGATGCAGCAAGTATGTGGCTGATCACGATGACCGAGGACATGCGACCCGAAGCCATGACCCTGTGCTACTCGGTGAGGAAGATGCGGAAGCAATACGGCCACCGTGACAACATTTTCAAGATTCAGCAGCGGCTGGCCGCACGCGAACAGCGGCCCGGTGAACGTCTAAGTGCCTTCGCAGCCAAGATAATGGATATTGGCTTTGGAAAGAGAGTGCCTGCTGAGTCGTATGTGGAGGCATTCCTCCACGGCATTAATAAACAGACAGCCGCCACGCAGATCCGAGGACGAGACCCCAGAACGTTGAAAGACGCACTACAGTACGCCAAAGACACTTGTGGGGAGTACGGTGAGGGCTTAAAGGTGACTGACTGCTACCGTGAAGACCGAGGAATGGGTACAGAGGAGGAAGGAGTACCGCCAGCGAAGCGACGATCTTGATGGAGCAGCTGGAATGGAGCAAGCTGGGACTTGGACTGGGCAGCAGTGACGAAGCGCCACCGCAGTTCGACGTGCACGGCAACCCGGAAAACCAGATGAGCAAAGTGATAAAGACGGACCCGCTCTCTAGCAAGCGCCGATCCTTACAGCAGGATACCGACAGCAGGAGGATCAACATAGCAAGTCGACTGTAGCCAAGCCAAAGGCTCGTGTGCTGGAAATGAAGGCCGAACTGGCAGAAGAGATGAAAGCGGCTGTCCTAGCCGCCGAAGAATACGACAATCAGCAGCCTGCTAGAACAGCACAGCGGAGCAACTGGCGGAATTAGAATTCCGGAGGAAGTGGAAGGCGCTACGGTGGACAAAACAACCTGGTACACTACGGGTCAGCAAGAGCGCAGCCGATTCAGCAACAGAAGGCCAGCACCAGCTGTGGCTACTGCGGTAAGAGAGGTCACTGGTGGCGTTAGTGTCTAGCACGAGCAGCCGCATTTGGTAACACGACGGGGTCACCCCAGCAGACGCAGACGACCGCAACACCAGCGCCGCCGACGGAGAACGCCATAAGTTCTGCTACCGTCACCGGCAATGCAACCGCCGCACAACCGAATCAGGAAAATTGTCAGCGACAGTCGAAGTGGAGGCTCTACTGCTCACATTTGACGAATACCCTAGTGAAGAAGAAGCAGGCGGGACGCGCACTCGGAACAGTCGGCGCAGAAGAAGCCAAGCAGCACAATGAGCGTCTACTGCTGAGCGGAATAACCGGGGGAGTGGTCAAACAAGGGGAAGAGTGCCGAGCCGAGTGGCGGAATAACCGGGGAAGTGGCCAAACAAGGGGAAGAGTGCCGAGCCGAAAACAAGGGGAAGAGTGACACCGTCGGGCCCGGTGGCGGTCGCCGAGGATGACAGAGATGTGCGGTGACAGTCACTGGAGATGATGAAGATATGAATAATAGAGCGGTGATGATCGCCGAAGATGCTGAGATGAAGCCGTGAAGATCGCTGAAAATGCTGGAACAGAAGCTGTTGACGTTGACAGCGATACAAAAGAGAAACGAGCCCCGCCAGCTGATTATATAGCAGCCATCGAAGGAGTGATTGTTGGACGCGTGGAAAGACAAGCAGCAACCGCGACTGCCGTTCCGGATCGCCCAGTAAAAGCAGCGACGAGGAGTGAGTCCAGCAACGTGATGACATGAAAGATAGCAGCCACCAGCACCCTGGTGCTACCGACGGCCGGATAGACGCTGGCAACGAACTTGAGTAATGGCTCGACGACAGCGGCCCGAAGACGATACCGACGTGCTGAGGATGAAGTGGCAGCCGTGCGAGGGATACCGGTACCAGAAGTACGCGAACAGAGAGAAGAGCGATCCAAAGTTCTGCGAGTACAGGTACATAATCTTATTGAAGAACTATAAAGAGATGCAGTTTGAAGCCGACAGCCGCGGAAGAGACAGGAAGCTCAGCGGGCCGCACGCCTAGTTAAGAGAGGGGAAACTAGACGGCGAAGGAAAATCAGAGATGCAGAACTTATATCACCTACTCAACCGCCACAACGCTCAGAAGATAGTTGGCTTGAGGAAGTGGCGCGGCTCGAGGCTGAAGTGCCGATAGTTCTTGAAAAGACTGGAACGTTAGCAGAGATAAGAACGGAACGACGTCTTGCAGCCAGGGCCGTCAAGAAGTTCCGTGCCTTGCGACGCATCAGGCGACTGCAGCAGCAGCGTGAACGTGAAGCTCGGGTGGCGACTAGAAGCCCAGACGAAGCTAAGGAGCATCCTAAGCAAGTGAAAGTGAGACAGAGAAAGCAACGGCAGAAGTATTCGTATCAGCAGCTTGATTGCTATGAAGACGTCGAGCTACGACCAGGTGAAAATGCACAGCCACGATAAGTAGCACGATTACGCGCAGTTGATGAAGGTGATCGAAGCTGCTTGCCCACAGCCTTGCTGGCATTGACGAAGAAACACACGCATGAAGTGAGGTTGGACAGCTGTGCTCAGTTCAGTGTAGCCGGCGAAGAACTGCGACGCTCTGAGCGCTGCCTTACACGCAATGTCCCTGTGGATCTGGTCGAAGGATTCGGCGGTGAAACGAGCCGTGTGCTTGGAGTATGGAGGTTCATCGGCACGACGCAGCTTCAGCAGCGGGTAGTGGTGGACGCCTTGCTGGTCGAAGGACAAGGAGACGAGTTCCTTATTGGCGAGGACTGGATGGTGAAGCTTCAGGTGAACATGGACTTCGGGAGTTCGTGAGCGAGCAAGAGCAGAAAGTGATCATCCCGCTCTCGTGTCATGGAGTGAGTTGATTGTAACAGGCTGGGCAGACTGAGAAGGTGGCTGTACGGCTGGCGCAGACAGTGAAGAGCACGAACACGCGGAGTGTGGTTGCGTTGTGGAGCTCGCGGTGGTCTCGGAGCGGTTAGCAAAAGCTGGTCTCAGCCCGAAGGCAACGAAGTGCTCGTTTGCTACTTCGAGAATGGAGTATCTCGGCTATGACCTGGCCCTGGAAGGGATACGGCCAACGGATAGGCTTGTGAATGCCATTGTAAGCTTCTCGAAGCCTAAAGATGAAGCAGAAGTCTGGAGATTCGTGGCGCTGGCCGGTTATTACAGAAGGTTTTTGCCAGAATTTGGGTCGAAGATGGCCCCGTTGACCATTTTGTTGAGGAAGAGCAGTGAATGAGACTGGGGACCCCAGCAGGTGGAGGCTTTTGCGTGGGGGAAGGCTTGGTTGAGCACGAAGCCAGTCTTGATCTACCCTAACTACAAGTTGTTCTTCAAATTAACGATGGACGCCTCGAAGACAGGGCTCGGTGCAGTTCTCTCGCAAGATCAAGGAAGCGGGGGCCAACCAGCTGCTTATGCTTCGAAGGTGAGCAGTCCTGCCGTGACCAAGTACGGAATTTCTGAGCTGGAGTGCTTTGCTGTTGTGTGGGCCGTACGGTTGTTCCGCCCGCATCTATATGAACGACACTTTACTATCGTGACGAACCATATTGCATTAAAGTAGCTTATGACGGCCAAGGAACCCTACATCGCTGGGCACTTACCCTACAAGAGTACGATTTTGAGATACAGTATCGCCCAGGACGTGAGAACTCCGTTGCTGATGCACTTTCGAGAGGACCAGTGGCTGAGATCGGAGACGCTGTTGGGAGTAGAGCCGCTGTCAGTAATCTTGCCATTGCAGCAGAAGAAGACACTCACCGACCTTTAGAAGTAGAAGATGGACTGGATCGAGATGCAGATGCAGTATCGTATAAAAAGTTTGGTGTGCAATTTTAGAAGTTCATTTTTATTGCTTGACCGCCGGACCCCGACCATTTCTCGCCTGATGCGCCGTGTTAAAATAAACAAAAGACATTCATTAAATAAAATAATCAATTCCACTTCGTGGAAATCGTCCTAGTATTACATATTCAAAATACTTTGGTGTCGGTTAACTTAACATACGTGCAAGTACGTTGTTGTTTCTACTTATGTTAAGTTAACCGACACCAAAGTATGCGTGCAAGTACGTTGTTGTTTCTACTTATGTTGTCTCGCAGCAGCGGTAATGCTGATTCCGAGAAGAAGAAAAAACATCCGCCCAATTTTGGTCAATGGTGACATTATCGACAATAGCATCACAGGATGAGCACTGGGTAGCACTGATGTCCACGCAGTTTTTCAGCTGGAGCCAGCTCTTTATATCGCACTACACAACTCCATGCCTGGTATGCAGCTCGCTCCCGCAACATAACTTCGAGTTCGCTCGCCTTTAGCATTGTCCCACATCATTGCTGCCAGTCTACATGTCGTAGTCTCATCATAGTTTTTGTTTTCTCCAAAACATAATATATATTTTTAGAACTGCGAATCCGGTCCCGCAATATACCATATGTACCGGTACACTTGCTGTCCTCAAAATATCGTATCAGGTTTGTCATTTGAGCAATATCAAGTTTACTCCATTGTAATCTATGGGTGGTTATATCATGTACGACAGGACATCAGGTTTCTCAGGGTTCATTTACATGTAGGAGAGACTTTATTAATACAGAACTGAACTGTATCTGATATGACCTTGGGATGTGAAACGGGTGCCCTATCTTGTTGCACATTAAAAAAATCAGTTTAATCGCCATCATCTCTCGCAGAAGTGGCAGGGTGATGGGCTACCTACACCGAAAGGTTCGGTCCGAAACCTGGTACAGTACATGTACTTCGTTTTGGCCCAAATACATGTACAGGAAGCCGACAAGTCAGAACTCCTGTTCGACAGGCTGTTGCGGTGCTCGTATCGACTAGATGAATGTCACCACCGTCGTGACAGCGCTATACAATCATGTTTAAGGTATGAATCTATCTGATGTAGCTTATTTTCGAGCGTAAGTACAGTACCGTTTCCGTAGATACCGGTACGGTACGCTTTTTCGCCTGGATTGCCTGTTTATTTATAAAAATACTAGGAATTTCCTACATGTACAGTAGGAAAACATGTATAGACTATACATGTTTTCCTACGATTTGAAGCCGAACGTGGAACGCTCAAATTTGGACGGAATACGCTGAGTAAATTACATGTACAGTAAACGCTCTCCATTCCGGTATCGTGGTCCGACCCTATCTCCAGATTTGAAATTGTTTTAAGGAGTCTACAGACTTATCTGGGAAGCGCGGATTATAAGATTCTCTACATCTTCGAGGTCGTCGTAGCTGGAAGATATACTGTCCTTGCTCCTATCATCGACTGCGTTATACAGAATACCTGTATGGCGAAAGCAGTTCTGGACTGTCTGCTTCTCCCGCAGGTCAAGCCAAATAGCCTTGCTCCACTGCATTGCCGTAAGCTGGTCAACCTTGTTCGCCTTTTTGTCAATTTTCTCACCGTGCTTTAATTATGTTGTAGACCCACTCAAGCTGTTTCTGTCGGTACGCAACCTTGAACGCCGCGATGATTCCAGCGTCCATCGGCTGTAAAAATGCAGTAGTGTTAGGTAGCAGAAATTCTACCCGAACATTAGTACATACCAGATTGCCAGTGTTGTGGGATGAGGCGTTATCTAAGAGCAACAGAATGAAGCGACCACTGGCCCGCATATCTCGATCGAGGCCTCTGAGCCATTCACGAAACACTTGACCATTCATCCACGCCTTCTCGTTCGCCCGATAGTAAAAACCCAACTCCTCTGCGGATTTCTTTTGAAAGCAATAAGGCTTCTTCGCCCGTCCCAGAAACAGCGGAGGCAGCAAGTTCGTGCCGTCAGCGTTTGCTGTCAGCGCGAGCGTAATCCGCGTCTTGTCCTTCTTCACTCCACGGGCGGACTTAGTGCAGATTGAGCGGACAGGGGCCATCGCGTAGCACAATCCGGTTTCATCCATGTTGTAAATATCTTGGGGACTGTAGAGATCTGTTATTGCTTGCAGTCGTTGGCGCCCAGCCGCAACAGCAACAGGATCGGCTGAACCAGCTTCGCCAGGTCGCTGCCGTCTACGCAGCCATGCCCCCGCTCGAATGCGGTGATCCAGCCGTCGAAGAACGCCATCTCCCACGCGTCACACAGGTCCTTCTGGATATCGCGAGCCTTCAGCTTAATCAGCGCACGTGAGAGGCACACGCCTTGAGCTTCGACTGTCTGAATCCACTCCCAAAGCTGGTTCTTCAGAGCTAGCGACGTCACCCGCAGGGGCCTGCACCTGTTGCCGTCGCTGTCATCAGACAGGATCGTGTCAGCCTTCTTCAAGATGTCGGAGACCGTCGTCTGGGCTGGTGTCCGTTTTAATTTTAACGTTACTTTTGCCCACGCTGCTAGTTCCTCTTGTGTCATCGCTGGGCTCCTTCTGGCCTTCTTGATCATGGCCTTCTTCTGTTTAATTGTGATCCACCTCCCCATGGCTGGTCAGTGGCAACTAAGCTGCTGATGCCCGAGGTTACGGAATGACTGGTGCACCGCAACTGTGCGATGGCTGGTGGGAAATACCTCCCGATCTTCTCCCTCTTTAAAACGATACGATTATTTGGGCCAGGTTATTAGGTTACAGCATTCCGGAATGGAGAGCGTTTACTGTACTCCGTATCACGGCCCGTAATCACTTCGCAATTCACTCTCCGGGTCACCAGTTGGTGGAGCCATGAAGCTGTACTACTACCTGGTCGTGGCGGCCACTCAGCTTTCAAGTTGTGTAGACCTCTTCCAGCCCTTACGCATTGGTGTCGCTTCCCTGGCCGAGGCCAACACATTCCCGAGGAGCTTAAAAACTGAGTCTCGGGATGGCATCGTCAGCAAAAAAAAAAAAGAAAGAGCGGGAGGGAATCTCGATAAGGTCAACGATGGAGTTAAGACGGTAGCCAGCAAGCTGGCAGACGAAATGGACGACATTCTCTCTTTGGTCAAGATGTTCAAACACTGATAACAGATAACAGTGAAAGATATTTTCAGAACCCCAGCGGTTGTAGAGTTGGCAAATAGGCCAAATGACGAGTTTATGAGAATATTCAACTTGTACGGAGAGTTCAACCTTCTTGGGGAGAAAAGCTTCATTGAAAAGCTTAATCGTATGCAGAAATAAAGAATCGAAGCCGCAGCACAAAGATAGTAGCAAATACTGAAACAATTGAGCGATTATTTGCAATATCGGCGGCACTCACGCCAGTAATTGCCATTAATATTTGCTTTTGAAGAGCGAAGTCCCGTTCTTTAGCAGCAAGGAGAAATTTAAAATGAGCTTCCCACGCATGGTGCGATTGCGAATTTCTCGAAAAGACGTGTGCGTGGCTAATACGCGGTCGATTGGGCATAGCAATTGTATTTGGACGTATTTCCAGGGCCATCTGAACGATCCAGCAGCGGAAGCATCTACCTAGCATGTGCTGTCTTTCGTTTCGATAAGATGATGCTAATACGAAATGGAATCACACGGCACGAGTGTCTGGAACGCTGTGTCGCGTATTGCAAGTGTGGGTCGACGTTGAGCGCGTGTCCTCATAAAATATGACAGGCGTCCTCGTCAGCCAAGCGATATATTTAGAATGCTCCGTCATTTGTGGACACTTGCTATGTGATGGATCTGGCAACGGGTTATTAAGTATAATGCTTAATTCGCCTTTGTGTGAAAAGACTTCAGATGAAGACTGCACCCTTGACAAGCTTTGTCACATAAGTCACTGTCATTTTTTATGAAGTACACAGTTGTTGCAGCTCGTCATATTGTGTATCACACTCACTGTTTTAATACTGTAGTTTGACGGAGATAAAAAAATGTTTCTTTTTTATAATACAAATCTTGTATGACTTTTGTTAAAATAGTATTAGTTTTTATTTATCTCCGTAACGAACCTTTTTTTCCTTATGTTTTATTAAAAAGTGAAACTTTCTAAAAGGCTAACAAATAAGTATTCAAACACGATGAGGTAAATTACATGAGAAATTCACGATAGCGTTACTACTAAACAATGTCAAGCACATATTACATTGAGATGTCTTCTCTAATTTGATTTAGTGCATCGCTGTACGTGTGTTCTACTAAGTAATTGTTTTTCCAATGTTTATTTTTTAGGCCTCGCAATTATTATCTATATAATTCCAAATTTTAGCCTTGGCAACTGAAGACAAACAAAATATTGACCATCATAACAGTGCTAGCTTTTCATAAACAATGGTTAGGAAACGAATTTTAAAGACATTTCTAATGCCACCTGAGGCCATACTATTAGCCTACTTCTAAGTATTAGATTTTGTACCATGATTCATCCGTATAGGAGGTGCATTGACGCGGGGCTTGTCGTGGTGTCAGCAAAAGTGCCGATATCGATTCAGTCCACGGGGGGGGGAAAGATAGCCAGGGAACCCGAAAATATAATTTATATCAATTTCACAAGATATGGAGAAATACATAACGCGCGGCAACCTAAGAGCTCAGCAAATAAATAATTGGAGTGGTGACATTGCAAACGTAGATTATTAGTGAAATAAACTACGTAGCCTGGTTGAAGCCGCCTAAATGCAAGCATCCACGGTAGTCACGTCCCACTACGCATCGTTGACCCTTAGAAAAAGTATAATCTCCAGCTCAAACGGAGATAGCCTGTTGCATTCATACCGTAGCACCATGCGAGCAGAGCTGAACAGCCGCTCGACAATGCTGGACGTCGGTGGGATGACGTCCAGCAGCTCGTACTCGCTTGGTGTGCCTTGCGTCTTGCGCCTCTTTTGAATCCTGTCGGCAAAGCCCATCTTCGTCGATTCCGGAGCTGGGGCAGAAGGCTTAGACGGCTTCTTCAGAGGCTGAAGTGCCGCGCGCTCACCACGGGACAGCCGCTTGACCTGACCTGACAGTACTTTCACCACTCCAGACTCAAAGTCAGGCAAGTGTACAATACCAGCGTTTGGTTCTTCATCAATAAAAATAAGAATAAAAAAGTAAGTAAATAAATAAAAGTGAGCAAACGACTTACCCAGGTAGCTGGAAAAGGACGGCTGGATATCTAGCAAACCATCGAGTAGGTCGCGAGCATCCAGCAAGCTAAGGTCATCGCACTGAAGCTTCTTCGATACGGACTCCACGTCCGATAGCTGGTCATTGAGCGCTCTCAGCTTGCGGTGTGCTGCTGGGAAGGGCAATACGTCAGCAATGTTTTCGTCGTCAGCGCTGAGGAGCTCACGCAGCTCAAAATAGCGCGCGAGCATCGAGTATGCAGACCACCATCGTGTTTCTTGGCGCAGCTTGGGCTTTAGAGAGGTCTTAAGTCTGTGTGGACCATACACAAAAGAAGATAGGTATTGTCAATTATTGTCATTAAATAAAAATATCAAAAATAACACGAAATACGTACCGTAGCTTTGTAGCTAGTTTGATCGTGCGCAGGTATTTCATAAGTAGCTGTACCTGGTCAAGTTCCTCCTCGTAGGGAGCCAGGAAATTGCGAACGGCCAAATTTAGCCGATGGCTGGCACAGCCTACCAGCGGGATCTTCATAAGTCTGGCAAGGCGCTTGTTGACTGCACAGTTATCACCAACTAAAAATTTCACATTAGCGAGGCTCTTACCGAAAAAGGGTAGAAATGCGGCAAGCGCAGCCATATGGGTCTCAGCGTTAAGCGAGTCGTCCGGACCATTGATCACTGGTGCCATGGAGAGAAGGGGACAGCGGCGCACACCCTTTTGCTTGTAGCAGCCGTACACTGCCATGTAGTGCTCGCTGCCGAACGTGCAGTCGTCGAGAATAACTCCGAAGCATTCCGGCAGCTCTTCCCCGATGTTTTCTCCGCGGCCTTGGTGACGTGTTTCATGTCGTGAGTGATGATCTCCTCACACACGTTCGCCAAGTTAGTGTACCTAACATAAAAAAATAGAGCTAATAAAAATAAAAAATGTAATATTCCGTCTAGATCGACATGTGAATTACCTTCTGGTTGTCTCCATTTCGACGAATGCGAGCGGAAGGTTGCCCTTGATGATCCAGTCGATCCACGCGTACCGGTTTGACGCCTTCTGGCGAACCCACGGGATGAGAGCTCCGGTGGCAGCGGAACTGGCTGTTTCCATCTCCACCTCGAAGCGAGGGTGATTAGTCCGCACATAAGACATCAAATTGGTGTACTTAGTTTTGGGTACATGCTTTCTCGTCTTTCCGCACGCCTTGCAGGTCTGCAGACCCGCTGCGTCTCCTTGCTCATCCAGCATGGGCTTGAAGTAGAAGGACGCCACTTGTTTCGGTGAAAACTTGCACTTAATGGAAGGCGAGGCGATAAGAGAGTTGGGCATGGTGATAGAAGAGAGTAGGTTCTGTTGAGGTGTTCCTGGGAAGTTGTAGAATGAGCTAGAATATGCGTTTCGGAGCAGGCGAGGGGCTTAAAACCAACCACAAACTGCTGGTTGTTGTTGTCCGGGAAAATAAATTTTGGGTCGTGGTACACCAACTTCGTTAATACATATTTTGCTGAAGCATTTTTTCGTAAATAAATTATTGAGAGAAACAGTTAGCAGTAATTGGCAATAAATATATTTATCGGGCTCCCTGGTGATAGCTCGCTCCTCATCTGTATTGTGCGACTTGATGCTTCCTTTAGGTAGCGACGGTCTTCACTTCCGGGATGATAACCGGCCTTAACGTCATTTATTTTGGTAGCCTTCTCAGCAGATGCAATTGTGCTGCAGCTAACAAGAACCAGTGGCATGAAGTGAATAGCACGCATAACTAATTTAAGTCAGTCAATACGAAATTTCCTTTGGCGTGTGACGGACGATTGAAGAATGAGCCCTGTTGCTTTATTCGGAACATCGACTGTTTCAACCTGAGCTATCCTAAACGCTTTATTTAGAGATCGACTCGGCATTACTGGTACCATGCACATTTTGATCTAACTAAATTAAGAAAACTTCTAAAACGGGATGCTGCCCCATCTTAAAGTCCGTACGACCGACAGCCTAACATCTACACTCTCACTGATCTAATTGAATGAATTGAAGCGTCAGTCAGTTTTTGAGCCCCCAAAGCATTCATTCGGATTGCTCCGGATTTTATAACCAGAAATCAATTTCATTGGGACAGGTAAGATAAATCCGAGCCTACATTTATGGCTACACTTATGCCTAGTTTTTCGTGTGAGCGAGGACCTTCTTCCACAAAAAAAACTTATTTTATTAAGTAACTTTATTGTCAGGTCCGAATAAAAATTAGCAGTTCTTTAAATTGGTGATAACTTTGGTCGTACAGCTCCAATGGAAGCATGCTTGAGCTAGTTTGAAAGCTCTACTTTCGAAGCGTCAGCACAAATTTTGGATGAGCAAATTTCCCGCCAATTTTGCCAATACCTGACCATTTGAACTATCGCTTTATGGAGGGGTGGAGGATTTTTCGCTTTGACATTAAAAATTCAGAATTAAACATTAAAATATACTAGAAAAAGCGCAAACAGAGTTTAATCTAGTGCTATATCACTAAAAGCAATAGAATCCATTTTCGAGTCAATTCCTCTCAATCCGTGTGCATACAAAGTCTCATATGAACTGATTTAAACCAAACGTACCCATCTCAGAATGGACATTGACCAATCACACGTGCGAGGGTTTTTAAAGAAAACCTAATTGTTAATTATTTTCTGGACCGGAGAAGTAATTATTTCACTCGGTGTTCTTATGTAATACTTCTATAGTGAGTCTCTACTAAACGAAGTTTGAACGTAAGCGCGTCGTCAATCGTGGACATTCCGACAGTGATACCGGTAATATGCTCCTCGGTTGCCGTCTATCTGCTAGATATTAACTGTAAGCAAAACAGCTCTTTAAGAAAATCATTTGCCACTTTCCAGCTATGGAATAACGACTTTTTCTCATCAATGATTTCACTATTATTTAGGATAGAATTCCGAAAAATTTGAAGCCCCGTCGCAAGTCTTTTATTTTATGTTTTTACTGGGATAGTCTGGAAGGCTAGCCAGCCCAAATCGGATTAATTCGTCGCGGTAACTGAAGCCGGTAACTGAAGCCGATAGACTAAAGCCGGTAACTGTCCGGTTAGCCGGGTAACTGTTCGATTTGAGCGAGAACAAAGAACGGACTAGACCAGGTGCAGCACAGCTTGAGCTTCGAGGTCATCAGCTTTACCCTGGCGCCCTGACATGCGGCGGCATCTGCAGCAGCAGCACGCTGTACTGCTGAGCTCGGACGACGGAGGCCGTAAGCTGTAGTAGTAGTAGTAGTAGAAATGCTATGTCTACACAAGTACTAAGATGTGTGTTTTTCCTCTTGCTGTTGCAGAGGAATTGCGAACGTATTTGTGTTTCCGGCGAGGATATTACAGGCTCCAAATGGTCGATTATCAGAAAACTGGCAATTCGATTGACGTGAAGAATATCCCAACGTGGAGAAAAGGCCGAGATGAATTCTTTCACGTGTCGCCATCGAGTGGCAAAGCAAGGGATGCATACGAATGTGTACATGTCGCCTGCGTTTCCGTTCCCACGCAAACAGGGAAGTATGTGGAATGCCAATATGGCGAGATGGAGTTTTTTGCAGGCTTAAATTGTCGAATGCTGTTTTTTTTTCACCCGTACAAGAACCAAAGCTTGATGTCGCCGTAGGTGTACGCATACTATTTGGAAATAAAATTTACTATTTGCTTCCTGAGCTCGTACGAGACCACAAAATAATACCACTTTGCAAAAGATGTCATGCCAACCCGCGTGAAAATGAGTTTAGCGTCGCTATGCGGCTACGATCAGTTAAGTGCGAGAACTCAATTGTTACTGCTATTATTGCAGCAAATAGTGCGAAGCCAATGCTGGATCGGAGCAGCGTGATTCGCCGGTACGTGATTAGGCCTTCACTGTATTCGTCACAATTAATTTACTGCGTGTATTGACCAATCTTTAAGCAGCGGAATTCTGCACTAGTCTCTTTCAATCGATCGCGCGCGTGCGTTAGGGCGTAAGTCTTTAAGTATCAGTTCAATCCGGTGACGAAGATGCAGTCGTGTATAGGTTCATTTCCCAAAGAAATCGGACGATGGAAGGCGAGCGTGCTGAAGAATGAAGGGCGAGACGATGTGCTCAGCAACGCGTCAGACGCGCGCGCCAGCGTGAAACCCCCGCTGCTACTCAGGAGCAATCAGTAGCTACAAGGACCAAAGAAGTACGGATAAGAAGAAACACTCAGCAACGCTTGCGACGTATCCTGCAACGCGAGTCTCGCGCTGCTGTTGAAGAATCAACTACAGCGAGTACTTTGCGAGCGAGATGAAGACATCAGCAGCAAGTACGGCGTGCGCAACGACTTCAGGAACCGCTCGACGCAGAAGAGCAAGCCGAGCAAGAGAGGCAAGTGCGCCAGGAGTTATGTAATCGGCGACGAGAGGTAGAGGGTGATTTGGTGCGTGAACTTAGTGAGGGAATACTCACTGTGTCTTCGCTGACTAACGACGATATCCAATGGTTGGCTAAAGGGCAACGGTATTTGAAGGACCCGCGTTTGGCTTTGGCTTATTATTATTGTTGTGGTGTCGATCCTGGGTCTTTCGTGTATGGAGACGAAACGCTGTGTGATGACGAAGGACAGACCACTCGAGAGCGGATTTCATTGATGTTCGATGATTGTCCAAAGGCGGCAGGCATCGCCGAATGCCAGCGATTGGTGGCGGCGAAGGCCGCTGAAGCGACTTCGGTTTGGGCTTGCGCGGCCTGTGGGCGAATACTGCTTCACACTGATTCTGACAAGATGTTCTTTGTCGGGCTTTCGCAGCTAGATACTGTTTTACTTTCCGAACAGGAAAAAAAACGATTGTTTGAAGAAATACCCGAACCAGTCATGCGTTCCTATAGACAACTTTACTATTTTGGAGATAAAATTTACTATTTGATTTTCTGAGCTCGTACGAGACCACGAAAGAATACCACTTTGCAAAAGATGTCATGCCAACCCGCGTGAAAATGAGTTTAGTGTCGCTGCAGGTCAAGATTATGGTCGTTGCGGAAGGCTGCTCTCTCTAAATGACGCCTCTTTGTGGTGTATTTCGCCCGCTAGATGTTTTGGACTCGAAATATCGCGGTCAGGAAAACATTCAAGAGGTCACGCCATTTGCTTCCCAACGAACGCTCCGTTCGAGCTAGCTCGTGAATTACCGAAGGTGGATTTAACAGGTATGCCTCGAGTTACATTCATCGGGCCTCGTGAATTATGGCGAGTTCAGCGGAAAAAATTCTCTGCAGTATATACGATCGAGGTGGATAAAGTCTTCAAGTGGTTGGCTGTTTTAAGTGGAATCAATAGTGTTTTTCGAGAAGAGGAAATTATAGTGGTAGACACTCTACGTACAACAAACTCCGGTATGTTTCAGCTGGTCCTGCATCGGAGATTCTACACGAACCTGCGATCGATCGCGCCGACCTACTCATTAATTGGTACGGTGGTTTAACGCCATCCCATACGTTCTCACCTCTTTCCGGGCTTTAAACTTAGCGTTTCGTACACGACAATTTTGCATTTTTTTATAAAAAAAAAGTAAGGCCGTGTTCGATTTAAGCTGTAATTGGTATTAAAGAGCTGGAATGTCTCAACCAGCTTTATTCCGCTAAGAAACACAAAAAATGACATCCAGCAGCAAACGACTGGTTTCAAAATTTAGCTCTGGGTTGAGTTTTGAATCGTCCTGCTTTGCTCCTTCAAATCCAGCTTTTTTCTGATGGAACACGATCACTTATTTTATCTCTATTTTACTTAACAACTACAGCTCTAGCTTATTTTCGAACAAGCTGGATTTGCCCCTGCAAACCGAACACGGCCTAAGAAAACAATACATTTTCGTTTTTTTTTTAACTATCCCAGCCTTCGCTTCGCCCTAGTGTGTTGTACGAACATGGCACTGGACGAGATCATCGAAAAGTTTGCTGCTCTCGATTAGAACCGAGTCGGCCTGACTCCGCCAGATCAAGTGTATGAAGTGTGTGATACAAATGAGGATAACTGTGGTGTATATCATGAAGAGCGAAAGGCCGAAGGCTAAGCGAGGTAAATGGAAAGGGTCGACAAGAAAGCCGTAACCGTGGAGCTACCGACGTCGCACGAACGCGGAGGCTTTGTTGCCAAGCTTGGTGCCCATTTCCTCCGCAGCAATTCTCCAATGCCTTCACTGGGTACATGTTACCCCACGGGAAAGTCCCACACCAGTCCGATTTCGGCTCTACAAAAGCGATCCGAGTTATGGCCCAACTCCTCAATAAGGGGCTATTCTACCGGGTGGGTTGCGCTGGTGTGAGTGGCAGACTCTTAAAGTAGAAATCGGCCATTTGCGTCAATGGGTTATGAGCGTGGCCAACTCGACTGGAAGGCAAATAAATGCGCTACGATCCCAGGTGTTAACTATATTCTCTGCGTCGCGGTGGCAGACAGTCTTGAAAGCGCATTCTTCAAGCTGTATACAGTGCAGCGCCCGAATCAACGCCTGCCCGTACAGAGTCCAACGCCAATCGATGGGCCTCACACAATGGTAATGATTGATTCAGCCCTACTTTTACTTGCTCAGCCTGTCCGACATCGTAAAATTGTCAGCAAGTATACGAGCCTTTTGTACAGTTAGTATAGAAGCGTTGACAGGAGTTTTAGCCAGGATTTAAGCTCTTATTAAATTTACATGTTGGTTTTGTGTGTTACTCTGGAAACGCTTTTTACTTTTTGCTTTTCCACCTACAGGTACGTGTAGCTGTATGAGTTTCGAAGGCTTCAACAAAACCAGAAAACTTGCCAAATCGCGGGGTTGTAAAAACTCTCTCTTAGCAACTTCTTCTTTGCAACGACTAGAAATCACGCTGTTATCGGTAGATTTTCACACCTTCGACGTTTGCCTTCTGAATCTACAAACGGTTGCAAAAAAAAGTTGCCAAACAAAACAAATTCAAAAAGAGAAAAAAAAAAACAAGGCAAATGGGAAGAAGTTTTTCCGTACTAAAAGCGTCCTAAACGTCCTAACTTGTCCTAATACCTACTGTCATAAATTACGGTATTGGCACAAAACTTCGGCATGGGTTATAGGATCGTTAGGACAGTTAGGACAGTTAGGACAAATACGAAAGTTGTAAGGCTACACTACCCATGCCAACGAGAGATATCTTATGGCTTACAGAATGCAGAATGCTACTCAAACGCCATGTATTCCCCGGGGACTTCAACGTCCACAGACCGCGCATGAGCAGGAGCGCTCTGTCGACCATGCTTGATGTCGTCCAGCAATTTTATGTAGGAATGTGCCTCTGCCTTTGCAGCTTCAATGAAGACGAGAATACTTGGATGTGGCGCACCAATGCGAGCAGCAAAATCGCGATTGTACTTCTCCAGCGGGTTATTAGTCCGATTTATCATGCTCACATTGTTGCGCCGCAAGCTACCACACTATTCTGGGAACTACTCCTGCAAACATGATATTTGGGCAAGATCTGATTACTCGCAAGCTTTATGAAGCAAATTGGAACTACTTGTGCAAGAAACGCTTTGATGCTATTCTACAAGAGAATGACCGTGCAAACTCTACCAGACTACAGCACTTCTACCAAGTAGGCGACCACGTGATTGTTCGCATTCCAGCCAAAGACAGAAAGAACAAACACCGGAATGTGGCTAACGGGCCATTCACCATCGTTGCGGTGCACGACAATGGCACTATTACCCTGGACCAAGGACCAACGCAGCAGCGAGTGAACATTCGTCGAGTGTTTCCGTGCTAATGAGCAGTCAGCATGGGGGCGAGTGACAAGGGCGTCGGCCTATGCTGACCGCCATTGCAGCTTGAGTTGAAGTTGCCCTTTATTTTCTATTCTTTCTTTCTAGGCTCTTGTCCCAGTCGGAGACAAGACACGACACAAACTAACAGAAATACCAGTCTTGAACTAGTTGGTTCCCGTTAACTTTTAAAAACCTCAATCCCAACTTTGACTCAAAATAGGTTTTATGATATGTCCTAAATTTCCGACTAAAATACCGGTTTTTAATTTTGGACAGTATTAGGATTGCAATATTTTTCCGGATTTAGAACCTTTTTAGGATACATTTTGCAATCTATGCCAGTAATTTACTACGTATTTTAGGATTTTGTAGGACAGTTAGGACAGGATTAGTACAGAAAATTCGACACCGGCAAATGCATTCGATATTTGAGCGACTACCAAAGTAAAGACACAAAAATCGTTGCTGCCGAATTCTTACTGAATGCACAAGAACAATGTCACCAGCACAGCAACTCCGTTCACCAAGACAGCACCAGGGATGACACTCGCAGGTGACGACGACGCCGAAGACGCTGATGCTGACGCCGACGCAGAAGCAGACGAAACGTCATCCGCATTTGAGGCTGCGGTAGCAGACGTTCCGCTCGAGGCTGAAGCCGCCGTAGACTCGTCCCCAACATTCGTCGACGCTGCAGCAGAACCTGCATTTGCAGCAGACGACACAGAGTTAGAGCCCGTAATCGGACTTGTAATTGCCACTGGCTCCGTAGTTACTGGCACTGTAGTAGTTGGCTCAGTAGTTGCAGGTTGAGTAGTAGCTGGAGCTTCAGTCGACGTACCGGCAGTAGAAGACGCGGCTGTGGTGCTAGGCGCTGTCATTGTGCTTGGAGAGGTAGTGGCTGGTGCTGTCGTGCTAGTGGGAGCTGTAGTCGAAGGTGAAGACGTGGAAGGAGCGGATGTCCCACCAACACACGTCACGGCTAGTTTATCTTTCGACGCGGCGTTGTTGCATTGCTGGTCTCCAGGACACACGTCCGACGAGAAATTCTCGACACACAACATCCAGCAGGTAGTGCCGCTCTTGGTTGCGTCTTCACAGTCGCAATGTTGCTCACATAATGTGGCGTCACTGGCCGAGTCGTGGTTGCATGTGATCTGGCACGAATCCTTGAGATCTGACTCGGAAGAAGTGCTTTTTAGCGTACAGGTTTTGACCGAGCAACTGCTGTCTGATGCAGCCAAATGACGTTGCGGAGGACATGCAACAGCACCAAACGCTTGGTGGTCTTCAGCTTCTTGTTGTACCAGATATCGAGTAGTCTGGTTTGCGTACTGGCCGAACGTGAGGCCAGTGTTATCCATCACCTGGTGCGACTCCAGCAAAATCATTTTGCCAAACCACGAACGAAGCAACTTTTTGCCTTGCCCATCTCCATCGACGAGAGCGACGGTTCGTGGGTAGCGCATACCATGCAACACCGAGTGGAGGGGTGGGGTGGTTTTAATCCAGTCGTTAACTCCAGATCCCAGCATCAAAATGAGCTCATCCCCTTGCAACACGGGGCGAACGATTTGTCCATTCGCCGACTGGATAAATAGACCCGCATCTTCACCTTGGGTGTTTTTAAGTTGCAACTCGCCAGTGCTTGACACTTCGAAATACTCGGGTGCACTCATGGCAATCATGAGGCCATTGTCGGTATGCAACTCCAGTGACATGTCGGAAACGTTAATTTCCGAATCTGTTTCCAGTCTACGCATGTCCTGAGCAGCTTCGTAGGCGTGGAAATGGTCCAGGTGAACAGATTCTTCCAGTAGTTTACGTGCCGTCATGGTCACAGCTCCCTTTTCGGCTGTGACGTGGAACTTTTGCGTGGCGTCGAGAGCGGTTCCCACATTGGCAACCGCCAATTCGACTGCCGAGCTGAAAGCGGCGTGAATTTCAACGTACTCGGGGCAAATTGCCAACAGTTCGGCACTTTGGTCCAAAGATTCCATCAGTTGCCGGCCAGACTCAAGACTGACAGTATAACGGTTGGTGTTGTCCCTCAGTTGCCGATGCAGGAGAAACTCGGCCCCTTTCTTCTGGGCTTGCACGGCACAAGTTGCCGCAGTGCGAAGATATTCGTGTCGCAGAGTGGCAAAATTGGGTACGTTTTGCAATGCGATGATGCCATTTTCCTGAAGTTTGGCAAGCAAGTCGAAGTTGTGCGCATTGTTTGTGGCACTCGAGAGTTGCGTGAAATCCACGGGCGGCACGCGGAAATCGCGCGGCTGAACAGCCAAAGTCAGCGGCGATAGCAGCAGTAGGACCAGACAGCGCAGCATGGAGAGGAAGAGGCACTGGTTCGGGGACGTCGGCGATGACGTGGGGTGGAGGCGGCGAATTCGCAACTGACTCTGTTGCCGTAGAGTGCGAATGTTGGTATTTGTAAAGACGGCATATTCGTGGAAGCAGATGGTTGGCTATGGAATCAGATGGCACACTGATTCGCGGGCAAGTTGAAGATTGTAGGCGACATTGAACATTGGGCCAGAAATTGTAAACCATACTATAACAGACTGTAAAAAGTCTAATAACTGTCTGTTTGATATAAATAAAAGTGCTATATATCACTTAGTGTCTTGAGAGGGCGGTAGAACTCATCAATTAGCCAGAAGCATCATTTAAGGTCAACGAAAATGTCCGGCAAGCACGAGTTCTGCCCAAGAGAGAAGCGGATGATTGTGAACAGCTACGAGTATTTCAAAAGCCAGAAGGAACAAGGCCTCTTCAAAGGCATCAGGACACGCCAACTGGTCTCTGATTGCCTTGGTTGTGCTCCCAACACCGTTGACTCCGTGGTTAATGAGAAAAAGAATAGCCCAGACAATGATTTTGAGGTATATCAATTATAACTGATATTGTAACATTTCCTTTTTTACTAAAATTTGTACAAAGCCCAGTCGCCTTATCATCCAACTTTGCAGCCGATCGAACTTATTTGGGGCTTGTTGAAGAATAGGATTGCGGCAGAAGAAGGTACTGTGTGGTCTAGCCAAAATTACACCAGCTGACTGGCTCGCTCTATTTCGACACGTGCAGAAGATCGAGGACCAGTTCGTCGCTCTTCAGAAGGAATTAGAACAGTACAGATGATAAAAACAAAACAAAATCCATGTACAATACCTTTATAATTTTTTCACCATCCTGCTGGCAGAATTGAATGTTAAATCGACAAGAGCAATCTGCGACCGGGCGATGTGTCGTCTTCCTTTTTGACATAGGATTTTGATTCTAGACCAATCATATCTGTGCCCGAAAATGACAGTGTTCTGAGAAGGCATTTTTAAACGACTGTAGCTCCAAAACGGCTGGGAATTGGCTAAAAATTACCACAAAATCGAAATCTAAACGCATGATTGCACCCTATATCTAAATGTCGATCTAGGTTTTCCTAAATGTAGACCTCTTATGCCTCTCTAGATTCTGGCCCAATGTTCAATGTCGCCTACAATAGGTATCCGCACTATTATAATGGACACTTCTATGGTGTTCCAAACTGTACTAGAATGCCAACGCCAGAGTTCTTAAAATGAGTGTTGCCAAAAACTCAACAACAAAAAATGTAATGCAACTGTACAGCAGCCAAACGTTCGCGAATATATTTGCCTGGTAGTTTTTACTGCACGATGACAAAGCTATTATACTTAGATCTCGTTCCCATCCACCAGAAGATCATCTGTGTGGCACCAGCCATCGGATATATCTCGCTTGGCAAATTACATGTGGATAGACTAATGCAGCCTAAATGCAAAGCTCCAGGTAGGTGCGGTTGTACGAGTTTACGCCGTCGTCCTCCAGGACCGGGTAGGCGGGTGTCAGTCCGTCCTGAGCGTACATGTACAGCGAGTTGTAGATCTTCCAGTAGACTTCACGCACGCGGCGCGCCGGGTGGAACAGGCCCTGTAGAACATACTGCAGGATCACGTGCGGACCCAACGCCACGCGACAGCCTTCCACGGCCTCAAACACCGCGTTGATCACGTGCGGAGACGTTTCAAAAATGTTCGGCCACACAAAGTTGAGCAGGTGCACCAGCGCATCCTCGCAACCCAAACCAGCAACACCCAGCGCCAAATGCTTGACCGTCGTGCACGCCGTTTGACGATGCACCAAGTCGCGGTCCATCAGCGCGTCCTGCAGTAGCGGAGCCACCGCGTAAATGTAGTCCTTGCCCATCTCTCCAATGTACTCGAACATGAACGAGAACGCCTTTAGCACACCGTTCTGCACATTCAGCTCTGGCACACGGTATTCGTTCATAAGAGCTGGCACCACGGTGAACGGCGAGCACGTCTCGGCCACAATAGCAATGGCTACAGTAGTACACACACGATTCTGTCGTTCTTGGACCTTCAAATTATTCAGCAAAGTGTGCAGCACGTCCTGAGGACCAATCGCCTTGGCAATGTATCCAAACGTGTTGACAGCAGCACGACGGATGCCTTTCTTGTGGGCTTTAAGCATATCCAGGAGTTCGAAACAGATGCGCATCCACTCTCGAGCTGATACCAAGTCCGCGCCACGGTCGGCAATACGTCCAACGAGGTCGATACAGTTCTCTTGAACCTTCTCGTGGCGATTTTTAAGGATCGGAGTAAGTCGAGGCAGCAGATCCTTGATCGGCGGGGTCATTTTACTCATCCCGATCACATTGACAATAGCTTTGAGCGCTCCCAGAATGCTACCCAGCACCTCCGGGTACTCTTCTCCAAGATACTCGTACAGCACAACACCCATGTGTCCCATCAACGGCTCCTGATCGCACGTCTTCATGACCACGGCAATCCGGTTAATCAGGTCAGCCGCTTGCATGCGAACCTTCGCCGGTTTGTTATTCAGCCGCCACTTGATGGTACCGCAAATCTGCGGCAAGTAGTTCTTCGCGCGGATTCCAAGCGCGTTCACGACAATGCCAAAGCCATTCAGCATGACAAACGTATCGTCGGACGTTTGCTCCTGGAAGGCATACAGGATGCCGTCAATCAGCTTCTCTTCGAGATCCGTCCCGATATCCGTAGCGCCCAAATTCGAGATAATCTTCTGGATCGCTTCCATGACCATGCGGCGGTACGGTTCACTCTCATCCTTGAGGTCATCCACCACTCGCGAGATAATCTCGCTCGCTCCCACGTTATTCGCAAGCTCCACCGTCGTCTCCACTAGCTGCCGATAGTTGCGTCGGTCCAGCGCCATACGTCGAACCCAGAAGTGTCGGAAAAACTCCGGCAAAATCTTTTCCTTGACGTACGAAGCTTCCACGCCGTCAGTAGAGACACATTGCTTCACCACCTTCAGCACAATCTTCTTCATTTCTTCATCAGGCGACTGGAATTCACGAATCAAGATCTCCATCACTTCCACCGTGTAATAGTTCGCATACTGTGCATCCATGAGGGGGATAATGAAGCCAATGGCCTTCAGAAACGCCGCCAACCCCTTGCCATGATGCTTTCTCGTACCACGCCACAGCGGACGCAACACCGAGTCAAACGACTCAATGCCGTACGGATGCGCAGCTTCAGCGAGTGCAGCCAGAGCCAGAGCAGTGATAGTACGCACCTTTTGGTCGTCTTCAAGACCGTGCTCGATGATCTCTACGAGGTGCTTAAGATGCGGCAGTACAGCGCAGCCCATAAGGATCGCAACCTGTTGCACGATCTTGATACCCGTGTGTCGAGCTTGCCACGACTTTCGCGACTGGCAAACCGCCTTCAAGAACGGCAGCAAGGCAGGAATACCCAGCGCTGAGGCCACCACGGCAAAGGCACGTGCCGTCGTGTTACGGACATACTCGTCGTCGATATCGATATCCGGACGCATCGTGGAAATCATCGTCGCCAGTCCGGCAGCCTTCGCAAGGTTCGAGATGATCTCACGGCCTTCCACACGCGCGTAGTAGTCTTCGTCAATCAGTAGAGGCTCAATCACCACCAAGATCTTGTGAACGTACGGACGAACCAGGTCGTCAAGCTTGTACAGCACGCGGTCAATTACTTTGACCAGCAAGTGACGCTCCTGGTCCTCCAGTGTGGGAGCCATAAGCAACGGCAAGATCTGGTTGAACAACGCTCCAGCACCAAACTCACGCGCCTTGTCTGTAAGCTGACGCAGCGCAGTTTTACGTTGCGGCGGCGTACCGTTCTTAATCTTGAGCAACAAGCGCATGATCTTGCGCTCCTTGGCAGCCTCAGGGTCCAAGTTTTCTTCATCGACCTCGTCCATCAATTTGCCAAAGTACTGGTAGTCTTCTGGCTTAATAAACGGCATGGTGCCATCACCACCCGACGGGGTACCGACAGGCACGCCGTAGTCTTCACGCGCGGGTGTAGCTTGCATCGCGAAGCCTGGCGTCTGTCCCATCGGCGTCGGAGTGGCAAGCAGCTTCCGTGACGGCGTGCGAATAGGCACATACGATGCAGGAGGGTCCAGAATCTTGTATCCTGTAGCAGGGAACAGTGCGTCCAGCTCCTCATCCGCCAGGGGTCGATTGCGCTCTTCGATCTCCCGTTCCCAGCGCAGACGCTGCGCTAGCTCCGGTGTCAGCGCTCCGCTCATGATGTCTGCAGCCAAGGACCCACCGGGTGTCATCTGTACACTTTTTCCAGGTGTAGCCATGTCATTTGGACCCGAGACAGGGGTCTCATCCCACCGTGAGCGCTTGCCTGTCCCTGCAGGAGTCACACCGCCCAGATTCACAGGCGTGGCGTCCCATTTGGACGATCCACTGTTTGCCACTGGTGTTTCATCCCAGCGGTTCTTCCTGCCGGGTGTAGCGCCCACCGCAGACCCCGAGACAGGTGTGGCATCCCATCTTGACGCCGTACGGGAGGGTGTAGCAGCCAGGGAGCTGGACGAGCTCTCAGAGGCAGTGTCCCACTCGGATTGACTCTCTCCATCTGTCTTCTCTGGGGCTTCCTGGTCCCAACGCATCCGCTTACGTCGTCTCTTGGGTGTCGCGTCCATTTCTTGTAGCTCTTGGCTCTGTGTCTGCTGTTGCTCCTGCTCTTCGCGTTTCTGCTGGATCTTACGCACTACTTCAGCGCGTTCCTGTTCCAGTTGCTGCGTCTGCATAATCTCCTTGTAGCTGCGTGCCGGTGTCTTGTCCCCAAAGGCATCGCCGCGCTCGGGAGACAACATGCGCTCGAAACGCCGCTTACGGTACGCGTTCTCGCGGTCCACGATGCGCGTGTTGACGAGTCCTGATCCATTGGCTTCCCGTGCCTCGGCGAACGGGTCGTAGTTGTCGTCGATAAGCCCGTCATTAGGCTGCGTTTTCTTGGCTCGAGAGTGATGGTCATCTGCACGTTGTTCATGATCACCCTCGTCTCCCTCTTCTGTGACTGTCGCGCTGTAGCCAGAGAAGCGATCACGACTGGAGCCGTAGATATCCTGGTCGAACTGCCCCGTGGAGGACAGACCCACGCCCACCTTCTCGTCCTTCTCCGCCATGCTTAGCTAGGAGGTCGCCGTCGAGCTTTCTTGGTTGCCGAGCTGGGATCAGCCCAAAATAACCTCGAAGAAAAACCTTATTTGATGTGGAACACATGAAGCGGTGTGCAGGACATCTTCTAATATCATCTTTTTTTGTTTTATCCAGAGTATACAACCGGAGGTACAAATCACTACGAGAACATATAAACTGTATTATTTAATATGCAAGGAAATTATAGAAGGGTTTAAATCACTTGTCAATATTAATCACCGTGTATATGTTATTAATATCCAATGCATGTTGTTTTAGTCATTTACGGGCGACATGACGACCAGCACTCTGACAATGATATAATCATACAGGAACGAATTACTACCTACGGGCGACATGACGACCAGCCTCAGTATTTTTCAACTGCCACACCCCACAAGGGCAAAAGCACCACCGTCGCAACCACAACCTTTCCCACTCGAACGCCCTACAAGCTTTCTTCCTTTTGTGATCATTACGACCAGAATCACCACCGTCGCAGCCACAACCTTTCCCACTCGAACGCCCTTCAAGCTGTCTTCCTTTTATTATAGATACAACCCCCTTAGATATTGCCTACACCTATTGCTTTTTTTTCATTTAGTTAACCAACATACTTTCCACAGTTAAGTCTTACGTTACCGTCCCAATTGTGACATGCTCAAACACAACGTCGCTGGTATTCGTTGTGGTCACTCGTCGTAACTTTCATTGTGGATTTACGATCCAAGGGCACATTGACTTGTGTTTATTTTACCACTAAAGTCTCCCACTCACTAAAGGTTCCGAAATCCATGTCACTTATTCAACAGCTGTAGCAAGCTCGCGCGAGCGAGCAGGAAAAAACAACTATTATCTCTGTTCCAGATATTCGGCAGCGTGTAGGGAGAGCGGGAACTGTTCGTGGGGTCTTCCGTCTGAATGGTAAATGCTCCTTCTCTCGTGGCGTCCATCTCAACCTGCTCACTCGTGGACTTTCGAACGGCTTCGTCGACGCTGAACACGCTTACACACGCTTCGCAGCAACGATTTACATTCCGTGTGACGGTTTGGAGCGGAAACCTTGACGATGCGCGTTTCGTGGTTGGAAATCTCCTGCGACTGCGCGCGATTGAGAAAGTGGATCTCTGGAACGGGGTTCTGTGCGGGTCCTGCCACCGTGAAGACATCGATGTGATCGACGATACTCACCTTATCGGACTTGGTGTGCAGGAGAACGGTGCTGCTCCATAAAACGACCCATGATGGCGCAGCTCCCGAAGCAAAACTGGGGTGATGCAGAAGTAGTGATAACAAAGTAGGACATATTGAAAACGAAGCTAGTAGGAGTATACCGTAATAGCTTAGGAACTGCGAAAAAGTACATAGTGGGACTACGGTAGCTGGTGGGATAATGCAAGTAAAACTTCTGTCAATTTTGAATGCCAAACTAAATGCTTATGTGTGCACAATTTTGTACATCACATTTGGTTTAAATAGTTCTCGAAATATTGGTTAATGAAAACAGCTCGATTCATTCACAAAGTTTCTTTCGATCGGATTTGCACCATGTCGCCTAAGGAGAATACCATTGAGCGCAACAGGAAAACGACCAGAGAGAAGTACCGAGCTGCATTGGAAACAGAGCTGAATAATGCGAGGCAAGCTCGCCGAGAGCGAAAGCATCGGAATTCTCGGCAAACTGATGATATGGGCCCTATATCACATGAAGTTCTCAATCGTGTACATAGTGAATGCGCGCTAAGGCTCTCTAACGAGAGTATGGGAGAACAAGTCTGCAGCGTATGTGATTGTCTGCACATTGCAGCCGAAGTTACTGTTACGTCTGTCGCACGTTCGCCCGTACTAGTGGATGCAATGATAAAGCAACTCCATTCCCAGCGAACCTTCCGGACTCTCTTCGTGCGTACTACAATGTGAAGGACTTATATGAGCCGTTCGAAGGAATCTTGTTATCACGACGTGGAATGGAAAAGAAGGCTGGAGTTGTTCGTCTTCAGATTTGCAATGCATGCCGTCCATCCCTACTGCAGAAAAGGCTTAAAAGCTCCCCAAAGCTCTCAATTGCTAATGGACTTTTCATTGGAGCTTTACCGTCAAGATACCACGACACAACCGCAACAGAAAATGCGATGCTGAATTTGGCTCAGCCTACGCGGCTTTTGGAAGTGGTTCGTTGTGGAAACACAGTACTTTACGTTCTCACATTTACTACTTTCGCGCCGATCCATCTACACCTGCTCACTGGTTACCAAACGAAATAGTATCACAAGGAATTATAGGAGTTACAATGGCTGGTGCGCTAACGGAAGAGCAAAAGCTGCGAACAATGAAAAAATACAAGGCGAGGCCGGAGCGACTGCGTGGACAACTTGCATGGTATCTCGCGAATAACCGCCTTTATAATAATGTCGAGCAGCGCTCTGAAGCTGGCTGGGCTTCTTATTCAACAACTGTGGTTTTGGATCGGACAACCGACCGTCAACACGATTCTAGTGGTGATGGATTGGACAAAGCCACTTGGCGTCATAAAGCCCCAGTCCCAGCACACTGCAATGTTGAAGTACAGGAATGAACTCTACGAGCAAACTTCCACGGCGTTGGTAAGGTGGATTTTTCCTTGTCCAGACGACTTGCAGGTAATTCGACAGGGCCATCAACGCACGAGACGTCGTTGTATTTCGTTCT
>NW_003303751.1:47427-50893 GCF_000142945.1 Phytophthora infestans T30-4
GACGCGCGAAGAACTGAATAGTCACATTCAATACCCAACAGAACGACTGAACGCATTAGCTGAAAATCGAGCACTGCCCACTCCGTCTGACATAAATCGACATGTTGCCGACTTGTATTCTGGCATTTCCACGGGTATGAGATCTTTCTGGGTCTAATGACGAAAGGGCAGAAGCAAGAACGAATTTGTTCGCAATGCAGCTGACGTTTGGAGAACCGTCGCTGTTCTTTACCGTATCACCGGATAGCTCGCTCACGTTCCGGGTCGCAAATTTATCTGGAGACATGGAGACAGAACTACTGGATGCGGCTCACAGCACTTTGAGCCGTCAAATGGAATTTTCCCGAGCTCGCCTAGGAATGATTGCCACTTAAAACCCTGTTGCCTGCGCAAGGTAAGCATTACAGTCACTAATGCACAACACAGCATTAATGATTATTATGTTGTGAACAGATACTTTCATCACATTATGGAAATTAATATCGCCGTTTTATTTGACTGGGACCAAGTCCTGCAACGTCCGAGAGGACGGGGAGGGATTTTTGGTACTACAGAAGCTTTTTTTGCTCCACGGAGTCTCAGAGTTCTACAGGATCACTTCACGCGCATATCATGGTTTGGATTCGTGGTATGCCCAAAACGCTGGAGGAATATAAACGTCTTCGGAGCAGTGACAACTTCCAACTGAAGCTACTGAGTTACGTGAACTCTATTCTTCAAGCAAGTTACCCAATTTCGACTGATTGCTGCCCTCACTGTCGTGAAAAGGCTATATGTCCCGTGCCTGTTAGCCAACAAGCATTCAAAGTGCCTTTCAAAGGGTCTACGCGTCCCACAACTTCCAAGTGTCAATCTTGCAATCCTACGTATGGATCTGACGAACTCGCACGAAAATGTATCTCGAAATTGACCGAGAACCAGACCGATCAAAATTCTGCAGCTGAATTTACCCGGCTGGCAATGCCACAACCGTTACCACGCACAGTAGATCGCGATTCATTGCCGGCCGTCAATTCTACTCAAGCTCTTCTCACATACCAAAACCATCATTGGTTTCACAGCAAGTCGTGTTTCAAAAAGTCCAAGCGAACTCCTGCTGGAAAGAGCTGTAGAATGTTTTTCCCAAAAACGACCTGTCCTAGTACAAATTGGACCGACGTAGGATCGCTGGAAATGAGAAGAACGACAGGAAGCGAGTACCTGAGCCCATACATTCCTGTAGTGAACGAAGTGATAAAATCAAATCACGACCTCAAGGTTCTAAGTGCTTGTGAAGGTACGCTCCCTCTCAAGAATTCCTCTATTTGACTAGTGCTTATCTGTAATGATACCTATAGGCCCACACGTCGCATTTTATATGATGAAGTATTCGACGAAGGCACCAAAAGGATGTTGAAAACCCTTTGGCGCTACATATTGGAGCCTTCGATAGATCTACAGCAAACTCCGACCCAAGTTTGGATAATATTCAAGCTGGTCGTCGTCGAATGCAGTCAATGTGCTGCTCATTATCCAACGTCCATGAAATTGCTGCTCCGATGGCTAGTTTATACCTGCTACGCGGTTCGGCATTTTACGCTTCCACTTTCTTTGGAAAAATCTTCCTGAATTCGTTCTCCACCGCTCTTTTTGGTTGTGAAAGAAGAGAAATTATACTGGCGGAAAGCGAAGATGGGATTGAGTATAAACCTTCCAGCTCATATCTTGATTACGTATATCGATCAGAAGAACTAGCTTTGACCTCGGTTATGGAATTTACGTCAGCTTGGAAGAAACAACGAAACAAGACTGGCCTCAAGCTTAAACAAGGACATCCTTAATTGAAAACACATTCTCTGCATCGTCGAGATCATTCAGTAACTCCTGTAATTATCGGACCTCGACTGCCGGATTTCCGAGATCCTGGTTTATCGGATGATATCGAGCACAGCTCAAAACAAAAATGCTCATTTTATTCAGACCCTTTCGAGATCGTGCAGACTTTGGAGCAAATTTCACCTCAACAAACGCAATCTTCGAGCGCTGGTGGAACTCGGACGCAGCTGTGAAGGCGAAAGCATTCTCAAACCACAATAGTGACTTTTATGAAGCCCGCCAGCTACACAAAATAGCAGGCGATCACGACGTTCATAGATATGAATAATGTTCTTCCGATGAAAACGCGACTTTGGATGTTTGTCCAGATCCTGACTTTGATAATGATACTGAAGATGGAATTGTTTGTTTCTCGAAACATCTGGTGACTACGACTAACATATTTGATTTAACCAAGTGCAAGCAAACAACATTCCTTGCTTCCCGATCTGGTACTTCTGCACTACGAAGACTCATTTTGCCGTATGTGCCCATATCTTCTCTCCGAGAGAAAATCGGTCGTATGGAAACTGTATACAACAAAATTACTTTAAGTCCGCACTCGGCATTACGGCCAGACCCCATATTGTGCCCAACAAGAGTGATGTATGATACTAGTGCTGAAGATTCAACATAGTGGGAAGCCCCAGCTGACGTTAACAACCGAGTTGAGCTTCAACCAAATAGCTCCCTTCGGGACACATCTCGTCATTTTAATCTGAATCGGAAGCAGCATAAAGCTTTCGTTCTTGCTGGAAAAAAATTAATTCAGTCTATTCGCAATCAGCCCGGACAGCAACCGCTACGAGCTTTTCTCGGTGGAAAACCAGGATCAGGAAAGAGTGCTGTTATTCATGCATTGCAAGCACTTGCCAAAAGTTGGGAATATCCGTATGCAGTGCCACTGTTGCTTATCAAGGTGTCGCAGCCGAAGCCGCTGGAGGACAAACTATTCATAAGATGTTTGGATGGGAATTGAAGCAAAAAAAAGCGTACGCAGCCGAGTCTGGAGCAACGTGAGCGTTTTGCTCAATTACGACTACTGATAGTGGACGAAATTTCAACTACAGATGTGAAGTTCCTAGGAATGATTGACATCGAGCTCCGACTTCTTCTGAATCAGCCTGATAAACGTTTTGGCGGTTTTGATTTCTTACTAGTTGGCGACTGGCTCCAACAACTTCCGATAGCAGGATATCCTGCTTTTATAGCAACACCACCTTGCCGGAATGATACTGAAGAATACCTAGCACGGACTCGTGGGATTACTATCTATCAAAGTGTGACAACTGTTGTAATGTTGGAAGAAAATATGCGGCATCGTACAGATCCCCAATGAAGCACTATTCTCGACCGCTGGAGATATGGGGAATATCGCGAAGAAGACATCAATTATGTCAATGATGATTGTTTTACTGAAAACTGGAAGAACAATGATCCTAGCCACACGTCTTTTTCTCCCATAATTGTTACTTCAAATGTACTACGAGCTGAGTTTAACGCCGACTCTGTTGTCCAATTCTGCCGAGCCAATAACCAGATTATTCATCAATTCTCTGCAATCATTTCTCAAGGAAAAGTTGAATTATCTCCAGAGCGACAACAGAGTTTA
>NW_003303751.1:57497-59879 GCF_000142945.1 Phytophthora infestans T30-4
TTCGTGATTCCGTCACCATGGTCGACGAAGTACTTCGTAACTGCCACAACTCGATCGAAGGAGGGCATCAAGGCATCGTCAGAACGTATCACCGAGTCAAAGCCGACTACTACTGGATTGGTCTTTACGCCGACGTGGTGAAACATGTTAGGGCCTGCGAGGACTGCAATACTAGTAAGAGCAAGCCACAGTTGAGAGGTTATTCGCCGGGAAATGTGGTGTCAGACCATCCATTCCAAGTCGTGTCAATGGATTTCGTGATTCCCCTTCCTCGAGCTCAGCGGGGCAATACTGCACTGCTGCTGTTCCAGGACCACTTCACGGGGTTCGTTATCGCTAAGGCAATGAATGACACCGGAGCACTCGAAGTAGCCAAGGTATTTGAGGAATGCGTCTTCAGGCAGTTCGGGGCTCCGTCTCTGATACGGCACGACCGAGATCCAAGGTTTATGAGTGAAGTGTTCCAAAAGTTCTCCGAGATGATGCAGTCGAGATCAAGAGCTACGCTGAGTTACCGACCACAAGCTAACGGTCAACAAGAGAGGTCAGTCAAGACAATGGTTCAGACTATACGGGTCTATGTAGAAGACCCACTTCAAGCCGACTGGAATGACATCGCCGAGAAGATGGTACACGCTATCAACAACTCAAGAGATTCGACTCGGCGAGAAACCCCTTTCTATCTGGTGCATCGTTGGGACGCCAAGTCTACACTCAAGGCTATGACGAGTTCAATACGACGTGGACAGGGACGCCCAGTCAACTCGGCGGACGCAGTCGAGTGGCGCCGAGAAGCGAACAGACAACGAGAAGTGGCACTTCAATTAGCAGCTGAGTTCCAAGGGCGAGAGAAAGCACGACGAGCTCGAGAGCACAACGAAGCGTGGAGCAAGAAGGAGAAAAGATCCATTCCCAACACAGCAGATGACGAAGATGAAGTTGCAAAACCAGGCGATGAATCCACTAAATCCTTGTTCAAAGAAGGAGATCAAGTCTGGTTGTTTATGGAGCGAGTCAAGTCAGGCCTGACCAAGAAGTTAGCCCACCGATGGCATGGACCATTCAGGGTGAAGAAGAAGGTGGAAGAATTTGCCTATGAATTGGAGTTACCCGACAAGAGTGGATATAGGTTCTACCCAGTGGTCCATGTATCACGTCTGAAGGCAGTCACCGAACTCGGCGGAAGACCAAAGACGAGGCTAATCGCCGACCTCGAAGAGACTCAGCGATTTGACTTTGATGAAGAATTACTGCCTGAAGACAGCTGGGAACCAGACACAAGTACAAACCAGTATGAAGTCGAAGCAATTCTCGACGATGAGCTACCATTATCCACAAGTACGTCACGATCACAACGGAAGTTTAAAGTTAAGTGGGTCGGCTACGATGAGCCTACTTGGGAACCACTGTCGAATTTGTCATGTGGGGGTCTCCTGTTTGACTATCTACGACAGAAGAAGCGCGAAAACCGTCTGCAAATGGTGCAAGTTGCAGATGAGGATTAACAGCTATTGCACCAAAAGTTACACCAACTCAGCGGACGACACAGACCGAGTTGAGACGGAATGCTACTGTGTCGAAACTACATATACTGAATAATTACGAAATGAAGTCTTGAACGATTTCTACGGGACGCCCAGTCAAAGGAAGAAAACTAAAATGTCGGCGATCCGGATTCCAAGTGAGTTGAACCCGACGGAGACAACTGGGAAGAGCTCAGCGGACTCGACGATTGGGGGCGTGGCGTCGTAGCAGACGTCACAGTTGGGAACTTGCGGAAGGAGATGCAACATTCGCAGCCGTGGCAAGAAGTATCATCGCCGAGCTAGCCAACGAAGCTGACGCCGAACCAGGTGTCTCAGGACCCGACGCGGCGGAAGTGGGCTGAGGATCCGTTCCACTGGGGAGTGGGGTGCCGAACGGAGACATACTCGGAGACGCGCCTCGGAGATTAGGAGAACCCAACCCATCGTCCGCCGAGTCGTCATCAGACGCACTCTCGCCATCTGAGCCGAGCTCACCGATCGAAGACCCAGTGAAGATATGGATGCCTTGACGATTCAGCCGAGTTGGAGCACCCGGGGCATAGGCAGGAGGCGCTGGTTCAGCAAGATCAAAATCTTCTTCAATCGCGTCGTCAACAACCTGAGGATCCATACCGCGCGGAGCGAAAACCAAGAAGTCCACGTTCCGAGCGCGGAAGCAAGTATTGTACGGATGGACCGCCGGGTCAGTAAGCCACCAATCTCGCCAGGGCTCGGCTAGATCCACATCGTGGGCACACTGGACCCAGTCTCTCCCGGAAGGAACCCACGAAAGGTTAACGGGAGAGTAATGGGGAACGGACGGATCAAAATAAACCTCTGCGTCCACCAGTGGAGC
>NW_003303751.1:60682-63726 GCF_000142945.1 Phytophthora infestans T30-4
CGGCGAAGGAGCGGCCGGAATGGACTGAGCCGGAGCTGGATCAGGAGTCGACGGAAGCTGCCGATGCTTGTGGTGTCGGTGCGTCTTGTGATGCTTCTTGTGCTTCTTGTGCTTCTTGGATCGCTTCGACCGATGACCGGTAGGACTCGACGAGGCACGACGTTTGCGATGCTGCTGCTTCCTTGAAGCCGGCGCAGAGGCAGAACTCGTCCCGTCACCAGAATCCTTCGATGAAGGCCGCGAGGAGTGGCGATCACTCGGCGGCAAGGACTCATCGTTCATCTCGTCGTCAGAACCGAAGATCGCCGCATGAAGACCTCTCGCTTGGACAGACCGACGAGCATCTGCGGTCGCTGAGTCGGAACCTGAAGGACTGCCAGCCGAGTTCTCTGATAAGGAAATGGGATCCAAGAGCGACCCAGCGGCAGGATTCGTCGAGCCGGTGGACGGTACAGAACCATCACCAGGCCCTAACACCTCGTCGTCAGACGCGTCGAGATCCTCAAGCAGCTGAGCAGTCACAGTGCGGGCGGTCGCAGCAGATCTCCGGATAGGGCGCCCAGATGGGGACGTCAACACGGCCGTGGTCACAGGGAGAGACGGTCTGAGGACACTCACGGCCGGAGTCACTAAGTCAGTCGGCGTGGTGGATACGCTCAGACCCCGAGAGGGCGACTGGGAGCGTCCAACCACCGTTAGCACGACGCTGAGTGGTGCGCTCGACTAGGGCAACCCAGCGGAGATGGGCGAAGTCGAGCCTGGGGCACACACGCTCGTAGCCGGGACAGGCAGTGAAGCCACGACATCGGATGAAGATATCGGCGGTGGGCGAATAGCCGCGACTGACGAAGTCACCGGAGGACCAGAAGACGAAGAACCCGCCGAAGTCGTCGAAGCAACTACAGGAACGGTGTCGGCGGGCGGCTCAGGCAACTCAAACTCAAACTCAGCTTCGCTCGAAGCGTCATCGTCGTCTTCAGAGCGAGCAGAGACAGCGGGCTGAGTAGCAGAACTCAGCAGAAGGTGACGAACCTTCTTCCGCCGAGTCCGACGACGGGACTTTCCAGAGCGAGGCCTTCTTCCATCGGATACAGTAGCTTGAGGTGAACTTGAGTGCAAAAGGGTACTGATAGCCTCGTGTCCATCCTCTCCGGGGAGTGGACAAGCGTACGGTTGAGGGGGATGCGGCGCCGGTGCACGATGACGAGGACCTGCAGCAGTGGGAGACTTGGAGTTGGCATAGCGCCGAAGCCGCTGAGTCGAGGTCAAGTTTGCCAAAGGCGTACGGTGAAGCTGAGCAAGAGTCGGCTCAGCCTGGGTTGTTACCGCCGCTGAGCTGACTGGAGCCGCAGCCGAGTCTGCCAATGAAGTCGCCGAAGACGCTTGACTAGCTGAGGGAACCACACTAGGACCAATAATGGAACTCGCCACTGGAGCATCTCGGCGAGGATGGACAATCAACTCCAACCGCCGAGTTTCACCAGCAGGGATGTTGAGAACCTCAGGAAAGCGAGACTCCAAGACACGACACAGCCGGGCGTTGAGGAGAAGGTCGGACGGATCAAGTCCAGGAACTTGCAAGCCACCGCCAGCAGCAGCAGCAGCCATGTGAGGATCGTGCATCGGAATAATACCATTCCGACGGATGAGCCGCTTCTGTCGCAAGATCACAGCCCGCTGCTCAGCGATCACCGACTGAGCGTGCCGCAAGGGTTGAGTACCGGTGGAACTGTACAACCGCACCGACTCCTGCAGCTGTTCGAAGTGCTTGGAAGCAATGCCCTGAAGAGTGATGAACGCCGCATCCCTCTCAGAAATGGATCGGAGAAGGACGTCGATCTCGGCGTCCCGATCCAAGACTTGCTGATGGTAGAGCTGGGCCTGACCCAACGCAGCGTCAACCTTGCTCTGCTCAGCTGCGATGGCCCGAGCAAGTTTTGCCTCACTCAGAGCTACAGCCTTTCGCAGCGACGCGAGGAGATTAGCCGATTCCGGGGCAGCAGCCTCCAATCGAGACACTTGCTGTTGAGCCGACGAGAGCTGAGTTGACAAGTCAACATTGCTGAGAGCAAGCGAGTCCAGTCGCCGAGTCAGTGCGCGGTTCTCCTCCTGAGCAGCTTGATTGTCAGCTTGGAGATCGCCGATGATCTTTGGATAATCAAGAGCGGCGTAGTTGCCTTTCAAGGTATCCAACAGTACCCCCGCGGAAGCAGCATGCAAAATCGCTCGCCGCTGCACGGGATCGGAGGGCTCCACGGAACGAGTAAATCCGTAAGCCATGAGCCTCGCCAAGAAGGTCAATTCTTCTCGGCGATCATGCCCTTGCTCGTTAATTCTGGCCATAAGGGAGTCAAGACTCACTGGAGCAGCCGAGCTTGGCTGATTGGTGGCGCCCGAAGTGGTGTCGCCCGGCAAGCTCGGTGGACCAGGAAGGCGCACGCGAGAAGACTCTGCCGACTCCGCGTCAGACTCATGGGAAGTTGTCAGGTCAACCAGCCCAGCTTCATGCCGGTCGCTGACCCCACGAGTACCGACGGGTCGAGGAATCGACTCAGCTGGCACGCCTTCACCTCGACGAGGAGTTGGAGAAGAAGGATGGTGCCACGGGTTGTGCTGGAACAACATGCGAAGAGTAAGGAGCTGCCAAGTGAGTGACAGCGGAAGCAACGAACGTACCAAAGAAGGTGGTGGGGAGCCGCGAGACGTCATCAGCCGAGTACGGACCAACGGTGGCAGAACAAAATGAAGGATTAAGACACTCACCAGCTCGGCTCGTATCATAACCGGGGCAGTTGTGGTGTAGGGATTTCCAGATTCGACCATACGCCGACCTACTTTAGGTCAAGAAATCGGCTCGGTCTGATAACCCAGAGCTTAGGAGCCAAGGATCACGGTAAGTACTCGGCGATCTGTCCGGATATGCTATCCGGACAGCCGCTGAGCTCAACGGTCGCCGGAACTCAGCTGAAGGGTCGGTAGAGATCCGAAACGACTACATTTAATTAGATATTTGTATGAGAAGCATAGGATTAAATAGGGGGGGC
>NW_003303751.1:64013-79796 GCF_000142945.1 Phytophthora infestans T30-4
AGGGTTGTGAACGAGCTCAGCCGAACCTGTAAAAGCGCTCGCGCGCCGTCGTCCATCCTTTGGTGGAGGGCACAGGGTTGTGAACGAGCTCAGCCGAACCAAACTCGGCGGAGCCTCGGAAGTGATCTGACTTGGTTAGTCGGAACCGGGTGGAAGCGAGCCACTCGTCTGTCCCGGAAGGGCCGGACCGCGAGGGGACCACCCTCTGGGCAGGCCATACAAACCGCCGACCTAACTCGGCGATTCGTTGTGGTTTGTGTAAGGAATCCACATCTGACGATATTTGTGTGTTCTACTACACCACACAATTATATCAATGATGTTTGTTTTACTGAAAACTGGAAGAACAATGATCCGAGCCACACGTCTTTTTCTCCCATAATTGTTACTTCAAATGTACTACGAGCTGAGTTTAACGCCGACTCTGTTGTCCAATTCTGCCGAGCCAATAACCAGATTATTCATTAATTCCCTGCAATCATTTCTCAAGGAAAAGCTGAATTATCTCCAGAGCGACAACGGAGTTTACGAATGATTCGCGACGACAAAACCGGAAATATACCGCTATTACTTTCTGTAGCAAAAGGAATGCCCGTACTGTGCACTAAAAACGTTTCCCAATTCATGAAACTCTCGAACGGCTCAATTGGATATGTTGCTGACTTCCATTGCTCTTCGAACGTACCCGGACCGAAACACATGATGGTCTGGTGTACAGAGTTCACTCGCTACCGCCGGAAGTTATCTACATCAAATTGTTAAACCACGATACGGATATATTTCCCGGGATTTCTGACGGCATCGTCCCTGTGGTACTACGTACGGAAAAAGGAGTCAAAATTGACATGACTACACGCTCTTTCAGCGTCACAGTCACCCAAATCCCGCTCATACCAGCTTTTTCCCTTACTACACCTTTGCCAATCCAAGCTGGTGGTAGTGTAAACCAAAACGGAGTGTCCCTTATTTAGAAATTTATTTTTAAAAACTTTAGAAATCCCCAAAATTAATCCAGACCAATGCGGATTTAGTGTAAAGCAAAATGATGAATATATCTTGTTCGATGGTCGCCTCGATAACATTATCTTGTCTTCTACAGTACTTAAAGTACTGCACATGCACCACGTACATTACATTAGTGCATTGGCTATAGCCACGAGCGCCACGCACCGGACGCCGTTAGAAGTGTAGAGCTCTTCTTAACGCTGACCGTCCAGGCAAGCAGCCCCAACACGAGCGCTTGATGGCACGTCAATCGCTGAGCGCCGTTTTTGAGAAGAAAACTCAGAGCTGCAACCCTTTCTCCTTCCATTCCCCACGGTCTGCAAGCGCAGCCCAAAGCTCTCATCCTCGATGTACTCTGTCTAATTGGGTTGCTGGCCGTCTTGGTCCCTCTATCGATGATTATGCAGGCTGTACAAGCTGAGAGGTCACTGTGTGCACCCACACTCTCGTGTTCTGGCGCGCATACGCAGCTTTCATCTTTGTGTGTACCCCAGTCCGCAGCGCGCCCGTAGTTTGTATTGCTGGATGTGTCACTCGCGTTCTTGCCAGTTTGCACTACACTAAATCTGCATTGCTCTAAAAACTAATTTTGTATAATTATTCCTCAAATTTAGATGTTACTTCGGTTACTTCACTCCGTTTTGGTTCACTACCACCAGTTTGGATTGGCAAAGGTGTACTGTAGTGACAAGTGTCAAGGATTAACAGTTGATCGAATGGTTCTTGGACCCTTACGGCATCCGACACGTCGTAATTCACAAAAAACCTCTTTCTACGTCGCGGTGACTCGAGTGAAAACGATGAAGCAACTGTATCTAATGGAACCTCTGACACTGGAATTTCTTCAATATTTCAAACCCACCAAGGAATCACTAGCAGAAACAATGCGGCTATACAACTTAGAAAGGGAATTTACGTGCTAATGAAGACCGAAACATTTGGCTACTGCAGAAGAATTACTCGGCATTGACTTCTTCAGGTCGCAAATGTGCGAAAACGTCTTATCACGCAACACTTTCAACGCTTCAGTTTTCTGTCTCACCCTTGCCGCCTCCCACTCGCGCACAATATAAAACTTAGACGCGATCCCCTGCATAGGAATCTTCACGCTCACGTCTTTCTTATACTGCTTCCAAAATGCCCAAATATTGAGCTCCAGCTGAAGAACGTATAGCAGAATAAAAGTCAGAACTTCAGCTAAATTATTAATTCTCAAGGCAGCAAGAAATACCCACAATGAACAGAGCTTGTAATGAATAATGTCCTTGCTCCTTAAGCCACTGCCACAACCAACACAAGATAGTCAAGAATTAGTATCAGTGTCCCCTCTTGTCATCCATTTACTCTCAAATCAGCACCTTTGTCTCATGCTTCAACGTAACATCCTCCGGACATTCCATCAAAAATCCACCCTTGGAAATCACTTCTATCAACTGTAAAAACTCAACAGAAACATCTCCTTCCTTCTTGGATAAAAACTCCATCGATAGAGCCACCGTATCGCACGACTGCAGCGTATTAAGCACTCTCATGCCTCTCAGCACCTTCTTGCTGCCTTCCTCATACTCCTGAGTATGAAAACTTCCCATTATATATCCATCTTTCGTACGCACCACTGGTCGCTTCACAAACGCCCTGCAAATCATCACAAATTTCAGCAAAACTGCTCCAAACAGTCCCAATCCTTCGTATTCCTCACCTTGCAGCGGATCTGGGAGGCGTCTTGGCTGCTACGCGCTTATTCTGGACGCTACCAGTGTCACTAAGCGTATGTGGCAATAGCTGGAACTCCTGTACACACGTACCACCTCCTACTGAAGCTCTGGAACACGCAGCCATGTGCAGCAGCGTCTTGACGAAACCTACGTCCTCCACGCAGCGAAGAGACGCCAGCTCTGCGCCACTCAAGCTGCGTAGCCAATTCAACACAGAGCGCTTATCGGCGCTGCTGCCTCTACCGCCGCCTCGACGCTTGCGCAGAATGACGGCGAGCTCTCCGAGCGCCTGAACTGAGGACAGCCAGCTCGATCAAGCGTATCCAGCAAAGTGCGTTAGGCTAACCTTCGAGCGACATCAATTCAAACGGAGCGTTTGTAATTATTACCAAGTACTGTAATTATCTTGCGATAAAATCCAGAGCTTCCACGTACGGTTTAGTTGAAGTTGCTCTTTGTACAATTTAAGAGCACATGAATGAGCACATGAATGCTCTGTGTGGCTTGCACGTTACGCTTATGACTAATCTGTATCCTTGTATTTAATAGAACTAACGCAACAATACACGTCCATGTATACGCAGCAAAAGTCTGCGGTCTGTATCGGTCAGACGACATTCTTCTACTATTTCGCTAGTTGCTGCTCACTCCAGTGCTGTTACGGGGTGTGACATCCTTGCTCTGTAGTTGAATCTGCTAAGCTCCATGCGAACTTGATCCAGAATCTACGTCTGTCAGCATCGCGGCCGCAAGCCGTCGATGCGTCATGTAAAATACGAGAGCGAGCTGTCATAATTGATCGAGAACTCATCCAGCAAGTGCAGGTACGACGCATACATGCGCATCCACTCTCCAGCGATCCTGTCTTGCACATCCGAGTTGAATAGATCGAGGAAGATACGCACGTCGTCTTCGCTCATATTGTTACGCATCCATCCAAGAAGGTGAGCCATAATCACGCCACACTCGTCGTCACTAGAGAGGTGGTTAAACAGCGTGCTTAGCGCTTCATATTCCTCCGTCTCTGTCAACGTTTGCGTGATCAAGTGCTTCACAGCGGTCACTTCGCCGCGCAAAAGCTTCTCCAGCTCGTCAAACATGCGCAACACGGCTTCGCTTAATTCGCGACGTTCGTCGTGTACTTTTTCCAAGGCTATCGCCATGGCTTCGTCGTACGCGTCGTAGAGTGTGGTCAGTTTGTGGCCAACACCGGCAATGAGTGTACGTTCCTCCAGAAGGTATTCTTTAAGTGTCACCACGTGACGTACGTGGTTGTCAAAGCGTTGTAGCCATCTGGCAAGTGCAATTATCCCCTGTGGGGACGCACTGAGAAGCTCCTCCTTGGCAATAAATGAGCGGACGCGGTTCATATCTTGCATAATAGGCTGGTCTAGGAGTCGAAAGCCCACCTCTGACCAGTCGGAGTTCAAAACCTCTTGTCCCCAAGGGACTGGAAGCTTAGGAGTGTTGTCGTTCCCCGTGCCGTTCGCATTATTGTTGCCAATGTGCTCTTTAGGTCCGCTGAGAAGACGCAGTACCGAGCGCACAAACGTGGACGAGCGCTTACGACGCTGGTGGCCGTCGTGTGTCTGCACGATATGGCGCTGCTTCTCCAGCCACGTGAGTGTGTCCTCCAAGCCATTTTTCATGGTTTTCGTGGGCTCGTAGCTCTCGGGACGGGTGCTCTTTCCCTTTGGCTGCACCACGGAGCGCTTTTGGTTATTTCCCGGGATCTCCAGAGGAAACAGCGGCTTACGCGTCGCGGGCTCCTGATGCGGCGGCGCCATCGTGTCGGCCATGGCTTGGCTTCTCTTTTGCAAATGAGAAAGTGATTTTGACCGTTCGGGATTTTGCATTGAAGTTTCGCCTGGGCTGTGTGATCTTTGTCACATTTCCGGATACCTAAAAACGAGCTTGTGCTAAGTAGGGGATTCTGCTTGGAATCCGGGTTCCATGGCGTATAGCCGTTCACCGCGTTTCTCTAGAAGACGATGCGCAAGTTGGACTTTGTGACGGTAACAGTCACTGTTCTATGGAGAATCTCAGCGAAGCTCATGAAGATCTTCATGCGCAATAAATATCAACGGCCGTGCACTGCATGCGATGTGGCACCGTCAGTTGCCGGCGACGGCAACGCTGATTAAAATGCGAAAGCGCACTAACATCCTATCTTCGACCAGCAGGTGTCTGCTATTAAATCTTCGTCTACTAAAACGAGAATCTGGACGCGAGATGAGCTGCTCCACCTTTTTCCTATGTGGTCCATCTTTTGCTGTTCACAATGATTGATACAATATCTATGCTTTTGCAAGTTTCGGGCGTCGTTTTTGAACAAATTAATTGAATTACCCCGCCCAAACACTTACTCGAAGCACGAGGACTTCCTAATGGGATCGATCCAAGACCGAGCGTGCGATACGCGCGAGTACACCATTGGCAAGCTCTTTCCGCGACCGCATACCTTACCATCTCGCCAGTTGCGCCAGCTTACCACACCAACCACTACGTCGTCGGCATCGTTGTCGGAGTACTCAATGAAGGCGGGGCCACCCGTGTCGCCGTCACAGTAACCCATGCTGATCTGTCCACCCACACAAAGCATAGAGTCGTCTACGGTGATCTTGCCGTACTCTGCACACTGTTCGTTGGTAATAATTGTCGAATCCACACGCTGCAGCTCATGACCTGCCATCGCCGTCGCTCCCTCCGACGTCCGTCCCGTTCCCACGGTAGTCACTGTGGCACCGTCCTTGAAATCCAAATCATCAGCCTTGGCCAACTTTGCAGGTTTGATCGACGACGGGACCTCCAGCTCCAAGATGGCAAAGTCGTTGGAGAATTTCAGCTCCTCAGTAAAATTGGGGTGGTTCATTACCGCCAGGACCCTGATCTGCTCTCCGTCGTCGGTGCCGTTGTTGAAATGCGAGCCGATCGAAACCCAGCGGATATCGTACGTGACGCAATGCGAGGCCGTGAGCACGTGAATTGGGCTGATGAGAGTACCGCCGCAGAAGTTCTTGCCCTCGGCCGTTTTGCGCATGCCAGCAAAGTAGGTCTTTCTGCCCTTGGGAACGATAGTTCCACCGAGGATAAGCCTGCGCTCCACAGCATCAGTGGAAGTGTCGGCGGACGAAGCAACAGTCAAAGCGGCGAATGCAGCAACGCAAGCTGAGACGAACTTCATTAGGACTGGATAAAGCTTAAGCCTACGAAATCCAAAGTGATGCGACTGCCAGTCGCCAGCCGCTTACTCGCGGTCATTGCCATGTGCAAAGCAAGGAAAAGCCGCTTGGGGGACCAGGTTTTTCATTAAGATGTGCTGTTACGAATTTCATCCGTGATTCGCGGACCGTGATACCTGGACTCCAGGCTGGAGGCCATTTCGACGCAAATTATCACGCCCTGCCATGAGAAAGAAAAATGGTTTATTTTAAGGAGTAGCAATATCGCCAGCGTGTGCCGAAAAAGAATGCAGCTCGTTCTCTGGTTGAGCAACTTCATGTAGCTAACGTATCATGTATAATATTGAGAACCGATCGGTGCCGCTTCGTTACCGCCAGTCACTGATCGAATTGGCCAATTACAGAGGCCATTCAACTCTTTAAAATGGGTCAGTAATACCGACCCATTTTTAAAAGTTGAATCTGCTCTCTTCAACGTCTTAGAGCGACCTGCTTGGATTTGGCAGATCCCGTTTGGTGTTCAAACAGCGGACATTCGGAGCAAAACGAACTTAGCAAGGTCCAACCAAGCTGACCCCTCGAGCTGTAGCAGAACCAGAAATTCCTCAAACTTCGAGTCGAAGAACTCATAAGCGAACCTAACGATGATTGCTTTGCAGAGCCATTCGAGCTTTTGCCGATTTCTTGGCACCGTTGGTAGCGCGTTGATATAAATCAAGATGAAGTTCATGCCCGCCCTCGTTGCCGTGTGCGCTGCTCTAATGTCGTGCTCGGTTAGTGCTCAGACGCCGTCTTCCAGTCTTATCGACGACTTGATCACGACCCCGGTCACAGAAATTGAGGGTGGCAAGGGATACGTCGCGGGCGTTCGCTCTACTAAAGATGGCGCCAATTTCTGTTCGGGTGCTCTAATCGGGCCTTCACACGTTTTGACCGTGGCGAGTTGTATCCCGAACAACATTCGCTGGGTGTCGCTCGGCTCCGACTCGTACACTGGCACGGACAGCGGTGAGCAGATCAAGGTCGTAGCCTTCTTAGTGCACCCAAACAACACCGACTTCACGAACGACTTTCTCATCCTTGAGTTAGAGCTGGAATCGAATTATAAGCCTGTGCTTCTGGACCCCGTTAAGTCGATCGTCAAGTCTGGAATGAAGGGTGCTCGTCTCGGCTGGAACGACACCACGGCGGAAGCCGTGCAGTCTCGCTATCTGCATAGTGTGGAGGTGCAACTCGTGAGCAACAAGATCTGCTCAACGGAGCTGAAAATTGACGACACCAAGTTATGCTCCCGTGGCGTCTCGGCCACCAAGTCGTGTATGGGTGACACAGGTGGTGCGGTTACTGTGAAGAAGAAAAGTTATGAGGTCCTTGTGGGTCTGGTAAGCAACAATGAAGACTGTGGTGAAGTCGGCGGTATGAGCGTTTACTCTCGAGTATCCACTGTGCGTCCATGGATCGACTCGGTCATCAAGGGTGTCTGCGTCGCCTAAATGACTGGACACAAGTTATGAATCAAATTTGGTTTTATTTTTGCAATTTGTATACCGGTACCTGAACTACTGCAACCAGTCGCAAGTACATTGAGTACAATGAGGGAGCGCTTTATGGTGGCAAACTAGCTGTCAGGTACAGCAAATTTGCCACTGACAAGCTAATCAGCGCTTGTGTGTCAAAATGCATGTCGAAGGTGATGATGACAGACTCGACAAGTGTTTGTTGCCTGTTTGTAAGATACACTTTAGTCCAACTCTTCACACTTGCACAATTTAAACTTGTTTTCACTAAGGGTTGCAATTTATAGTCCACCCGCGTGACTTTGATCATTTGCCAATTACCGGTACAGATTGTACTACAGTAGAGTCGCGATGGAAGCTGGGGATGATAGACCTGCGGGCATGATCCCCGACATTCTGCTAGATGGGGACCGCCTTAACATGCTGCTGGACATTGTGTGCGCCGACTACATAACGGCGTGCTACGCCAGCCGCGAGAATGGTAAACGCGTGGTCTTCAAAGCTCTAGAGAAGCTCTACATCTCGGTGCACGCCGCGGTGCCCATAGTTGGCGCCAATACTCGCGTTCTGCGGCCGGCACAGGATCCTCAGTTCCAGGAACGAGCTCGCACCTTCTACGATGAGATGATGGCCGAGTTTCGCACCCGGAAACGCGCTGTAGAAGTCGCCGCAGACGGCAACACGTCGTCAACGACCAGAGGCCTAGATGACAGCATTGTTCGCGAAGTTATGAAGCCCAGACTATTGCAAATAGTCGAGGAAATGTGTCGTGAACGTGACCGCCAATTCGGATTCGGTGGAGTCTCTGCCCCGCCGAGCTCTAAAGCTACTGCAGCTCCCATTGATACAGGAGATATACAAGACGAGGTGTTGCCACCTACAGCCGGGGAGATCCGGATGGAAGGTTGGCTACGCAAAAAGGGTCAGCACGTCAATTTATGGAGAGAACGGTACTTCATGATCCGCTCGACTCCCAATGGCACGCATTTCCTGTGTTACTTCAGGAAGAAAGGAGATAAAGAGCCACGTGGATGGTACATACTGGGTCCCGGCACCACAGTGGATGAAGTTAGAGAATCGCCCAGTAAGATCGAAACCAAGAAGCTCTTCACGTTCCGAATCCGCCACTTGAGTCACGCGCCCAACGATGAGCTGGAGGAGAGTGCAGAGCTGACGCCTGGACCGACCCCGTCCAGACTAGTCGAGTCCCAGTATTCCCCAATCAACTCAACTGCTGAGACGGAATTCGATGCAAAGCCGAGTGTCAAGCGGGCTACGTCCAGGAAGTTCCGTAGCCGAGCAGCAGCGGCGGCTGCAGCAGCAACAGCAGCAACTGCTGTGGTGTTGACTGGTGGTCTGGCTGGTGTGGGGATCGGTGTGATGGGGATGAGTATGAGTGCGGCCGCTGCTGCTAGTGCTGGCGCTGCAGGTGCCATGATGGCTCAAAGTCGCAGTAAAGGACCAATCGCACTCGCTGCTGAGTCACTGGAGACTGCGGTGTGGTGGCGTAACAGCATTCTGGAGTGCATTGCGCAAGCTGAAGAACAGTGGAAACGCTATCTGAATTGGTACATGGATCACGATCCGGAAATGGAGGAAGGCAGTGTACATCCTTTACTCGAGAGCAGAATGCCGGCATATATATCGTCGGGTGCTAGAGTACGGACCGTCTCGCAACAATCCTTCGGAAAAGGCGGAACACTACCGCTGCATCCAGCCAATCGACAACGATCGGGATCGTTCGGATCCATGCCGCGATCGATCGCTAAGAGCTTCCGAACGTCAGCCACGTTCTCCCAAGAGACATCCTGGAAGCTGTACGAGTTTTCAAGTAAACTACGTGTCGACACGGAGCGTCAAAGTCATCAGAGTAGTCTCCGGACATCTGCTCCTCCGCCAGCACTTCGTACGAGTCTCAAGGTGAGCGCATCGCCTCGTAAAGTGTTCGAGATGCTCATGAAGGTCAACAGTCCGTTCTACACGTCCAACCATGTTATCCAGCAAGCTCGTGTACTGGAAGAACACACACAAGACCACAGCGACGTGGTGTATTGGAAACTCTTCCCGACGTATCTATGGCCAGTATTTGTGAATGCTCGCGAGCTGTGTATGCTCCGCTATTGGCGTATGGAGCCGGATGGCTCCTACTTTATCTGCTTCCAGTCCACTACGCACACGGGCTGTCCTGGTAGTACTGGAGCTGTACGTGCCAACATATTGGGTGGAGGGTTCATCATCTCTCCACGCGTACAAGAAGACAGCGACAACCTCTTTGAAGAGTGCTGGGTGACGCTAACAATTCAGATAAATCCGAACGGCTGGATCGACTCGAGACTAGCGCGCTCATGGTATTACGTCCATGCCTACGGAGTCTATTTTCTGGAAATGATCACAGCTATCACAGCGTCCGAAGGGCGACAAACGCTACGTCCAGTGACGGCAACTTCGGATCGTCGAAGGATGAGCGTGGGTGGAATAGTACCAGGCCCCAGTCAGCAAATCGTGACCGAGAAGAAGTTTCCTATGCTCGAACGATATCGCACCGATCTCAGTGTGCTGCATGGGTTACCTACCAAGTTTTGGAGTGAACCAAGTGCTGATGGGTTTATGGTACGTGGACCACATTATCTAACCTCAAAAACGAAGGTGCCGTCGACGCGTCAAGCCTGTCGACTAGTGAACGTGGAGTTGTACAAGTCCAATGAGGCGATTGAACACATCGGAGTGTCATCTTTCGTTGGAGATGGTTTCGATACTACGGATTCTACCGTGGAAGATCATCCGTTTCTCTTCATTATCAACTTTATACTTCCTGGCACACCACATCACTCGGTGGTGCTGTATTTTACACCGGAAGATCCGTCCAAGTTGAAGAAAAATTCGGTGTTTGCTGATCTCTGTCATGAGGTGCTACGTGGGCCCAGCGACGAGCTCCGTACGCAGCGTATCAAGCTGATTCCGCGTGTGGTGCAAGGTACGTGGCCTATTCGCGAAGGAGTGGGTACTACGCCGGCCATTTTAGGCACCAAGATTTACCAGAAATACTATCAAGGCAAGAATTATCTTGAAGCGGACTACGACATCGGCAGCAGTACAGTTGCCACAGGGGTGTTGAACCTCTTGCTGGGCTACTCTCGTGACCTGATTATCGACTTGGCCTTCGTCATTGAGGCTCAAAGTGTCATGGAACTACCTGAGCGCGTATTGGGCACTGTGCGTCTGGATTGTGTTGACTTGCGTCATGCAGTCCCATTTACGAAGAAAATGGGTAAAGACAAGAAAAAATAAGAGAATGTTACCCAAAATAAAAATGACAGAATCAGTAGCTTATTGTAACGTTTAGCGTATACTTTTTCTTACCAACATGACAGTTGATGCTGCTCCTCCAGCTAGGTGGGCGTTCCTGTATCCGTGGTGTCGATTGTTGCGTGGTAAATTGCACTTGGAAGGTCGTACAGCTGAGAACTCAGCGCGATGGGAGTATCACTGGGTGGCGGTGAGGTTGCCACATTCGCATGAAAAGGCTGATGTCAACGCTCTCCAACGGATTCGAGAAGCTCTGGATTTGCTTTCTCGAGTTGCCATTGTAGACAATGCAGCATGGCGAGCGCTGTTGGTGCAACAGTGTCGCGTTCCGAGGGATGAAGATGATCAACCGCTCGATTGCGACTTGCACCCGCGATTCCGTTTTGTGTTTAACGAGAAGTTCGTGGAACCTGGTGCTTTGTCGCCAGATGCAGTATGTAAACAATTTCTCATCGTGGCAAGTGCACAACGCGCAAGTAACGACTATTTGGAAGCTAGACGAGCTTTGACAGAGCTGGAAGTGACGTTGGGGAAGAATGTTGGTAAAGTGAAGACAATCCCGTTTGAGCTACAGTTCGAGCTCCTGACGCTGCCTGATGAGATACTGGAGACGCATTTGCGTGATCTCAACTCGATGCTTGGGATTCTCCATACAAGTGACGACAGTTCTAGCGGCTTGTTGCCTCTGGAGCTCGATTCGATTCGCTTGGACGTGGGAGGAGTGAACATGTCTTGGTCTTTATCGCAGAGGTTGACGAATCTACTGAACTCGGGACTACCTTTCTCACTGTTTGCGTTCTCGTTGAAGAAAACTACATCTAAGAGCTACATGCTAGTGCAAGAAATTATCGGCCGGTTCTTACGTTCAGTGCTGTGTGTTGTCGGTGCTGAGCAACGTGGCATTCATACACTATCTGTCGGTTGCCATGACTGCGATGAAAGGCAATTTGCGGCTTTGTGTTCTGCACTTGGCTCTACCTCATTTACAAAGCATCTCCGACTGTACGGAGTCTTTGGCACGTCCGATACGGAAGAGATGAGAAGGTGGAAATGGCAGTGGCTTACGTATGCACTTTTCAGGACAACCACAGACTCAACAGTTGAACGAGCGCTTATCACAGCAGCCCAATTGACAAGAGAAGACACTTTAGCTATCGCTGTAGCCATCCACGCGAACTCTCCTCCAACTGCTGGGTTAAGCAACATCACCATCAAGGAAAACATGATGATTTTTCGTGACTGGAGACACAACACTGTTGGCCACTTTCTCGAAGGCACCGACTTTGTGGTAATTCATCATGACCAAGAAAATGCTGGTGACGGTCACTTACTCACCGTTTTTCTGGAAACAGACTCCTGGCTTCATATTATGAGCGACGAAGGTGATCATTTCGACGTGGTATTGCCAGGATATGGCATAGCTCGAGCCGATAAGCAGCCAATCGAGTAGCGATTAGCATCAACGGATACCTCTACTCACGGCTTGAAGGCTCTGACGCTCGCTTTGGGTCTTCACTTCGGTGATGATGGCGGTGAAGTACTCACGGACTTTTTAAACCTTATTGGAGCCCCGTTACAGTCCCTCGCGCTGTACTCCGTTGGATCGTATCCGATCAGTATGGCTTGCATCACCCAAGCATGTCCTCAATTAACAGACTTGTTTCTCGAGGGTATCCAACTCATAAACTCAAGAGATTTCTGTTTCGATGTCGAACGAACTAAAGCGAAGCTGAAGTGTTTGGGTCTCGTGAACGTATTTACGTCCAACGAGCAGATCACGCGTCTCATTGAAGCCATCGCGTCGCCTTCGAGCCAAATAGCTCAACACCTGTCCGAGCTCGGGTTGTCCGGCTCTGAGACGTCCTGTACTATTGACAACGCCAATGTCCTCGCCTTGCTGACCATGTTGAGGAGTAATCGCAAACTATCGTATCTCAGTCTCGGGATGAGCCCAGAGTTGCAGACCAAGTACGACGAGGCATTCCGACAACATCATGGCGAGTCATTGGCAGTGGTGCAGTATAAAGTGCCCATTTCAGCCAAAACTGCGTTTCTGGGTGCTGTACGAGGCCAGGAGTGTCGAAATGCCGCATTTAATTCACTGGATGACGCCGTGTTGAGCCTCATCTTAGCATTCGCTGCTACTTTTCTAACTCGACCTAGCTATGCCAAAATTACAAAAATGTCCAAAAGTGTCACAGTGCCACTAGGGCAGTGACAATTCACTACGACGACTAACAGATCGACGTTGCCATAATCCGTAGGATTGTGTTGTACGTTACGTGTATTATACGGTTTTCAGGTTGCCACGTGGAGCTTCGAATTTCAATGTGGCAATTTTGTCAAATCGCACCATAAAAGCGCATGGCTATGGCAGAGGATGGGTCACGGCGTATCCACCGCAAAGTCGCAACTTGCAACTCAGCGACGCCTCCGTCACTATCGATCTTGAGTCAAAAGGAGACTAGCCATAGTGGATCATGGCGACCCCCGGCCCGAAGGAGGCAACGCCCAGCGACACGCAGCAGGGCGAGGAAATACCCGTGGAGGGCACGACGGAGGAAGCCATAACGATCGTTGACACAAGCAAAACAGCTGTGGAGACTATGGAGAGTGAGGCGGCGAATATGGAGCAGGTGACGGAGACGACGATTAAAGAGCAAACGGTTGAAGAGCAAACAGAAGAATTTGAGGCTGTTAGCGCCGAGGTCGTCGAAGAGATCGCCAAGTCCATCGCTGCCCATGACGCCGCCGTGGAGATCGACTACTCCGTGGCTGCCACTCTGGGGAGTTCCGTTGACGGGGAGAGTGTCAAAACGGAAGATTTCGCGGGAGAGGAGGCGTTCATAGAAGAGAGTAGTAAGAAGGCGGAGGTGGACCTCGCTGCACTTGCTGCTGCCGATGAAACTGCTGAGCTGGAACGTGAGGAGCACGTGGGCACCTCGGTAGAGACCACAGAAACCAAAGATACGTCGGAGATGAAAGACGACATGCAAGGAACAGCCAACGCGTCGTCGGAGATCTCGGACGCCGATGTGAACGCTACAATTGACACTGGGTCTGAAATGGACTTCTCCGTCGCTGCTACGGTGGGCAGCTCCGTTGACGCCGATAGTGTGTTTAGTCTTGACGAAATGCGGGATTCAACGAACGAAGACGAGACTACTTCATCTGTCAATTCTAATGAAGTAACATCGTCTGAAGTAGCAGCTGAGTCGACAGAGCTTCATATAAGCCACACGTTGGAGACGGACGAGCCCGAGTCGGAGAAGACGCCACCGAAGTCTGTGATATCCGACAACCCAGAAGCGCACCGTACGGATTCGGCAGCGAAACTGGCACATCAAGTTCCCTCACCTGTGCACAGCATCGTGCATCATCTTGAAGAGCACGAACAAGTCGCCCCTACAACTCACCGCACTGCGTCGGCTGCGAAACTGGATGTAAGCGGCTCGTCGCCAGTGAAACAAGTGGTTCGTCGTCTCGAAACTCACGAAGAAGAGGACAATGCGCTGGAAAGTCTCAAATTCCGAACCAAACGCGAGTTTTTCTCGGAAAAGCAACGAAGCATCTCTGTCAGTGCCGAGAGAGAGAAATACAATGCGCAGGTGGCTCAACGCGCGAAGGAGGAGGCGGAAGCCAAGGAACGACCCAAATCGCCCGCGAAACCGACCAAGAAGGGCTCGGTGATGTCCAGTGTTCGTAACATGGCAAGTCGCTTCGACGTTAAATATAAAAAAGAAGTGTTGCTGCTACTGGATGCGTCCCGGAGTTCTTCTATAGGTAGTCGGAGAATACCAAGTGCTCATCAAAGTGCGACACCACTGGGTTCCTCTGGTTGGCCAGCTCACGCGAAATCGACTCGAACTTGGCCTTAATGAGCTGGCTTGCGTGGGACACTCGAAGCGCCTCCCGGTTGCGAGCGATCCTAGCACGCATTCACTCTCACGGAAGATATCTCGCCGCCAGCTCGTCATGTGCGAAGAAGTTCGTGAACGCACACGTATCGTCCAGCTTGCCCTCTGTGATCACCATACTACCAGAGCGCCCGTTGCGCACCAACCAATCAATTTCTGGCGCGGGAATCTTGTGCAACGCCTTGCGACCCGATGCCTTCTCTTTCAAAGTATCCATGAGAACAGTCACGTTCACACGGAACTCACGCAACAGCAACTCGGGGGCTGGGACGTACTTGGAGCGGTTGTCGCGCTTCAAGTTCGAGTGGCCACCTTTGCCAATCACCTTGACTAGTTTATCCAGCTGTTCCATGCCTGCATCACCCAGATCAACACGGTTGCGGTGGTGACGACGTTGCAGACGTTCCTTGGCGCTGAGCTTGACAGCCTCGACATAATCCTCACTGAAAAAGTCGAACAAGACGTTAGCTGTCTGCTGGTGCCCACCGCGAACGACTCGACGACAGCAGCCGATTGCTTTGAGCAGGGACGCAGATACTTCTCCAACTGGGCGCGCAGTTCGCGTTCGTTGTAAAGCTGACCTGGCGCAATAGTTGCTGTTACACGCCGCTTCAAGACCGCCGACACGGGGCCAGCGTTTCCTACGACACTCGCAACGACGCTGAACCTGCCAGACGCGACTTTCCTGTCCCGCGCGGTTGTACTACGCACGCTCTCCAAGACGATCTTCCCTCCGAAAAGACTGGCCAGCGACGTCTGCCAAAGTAGACGCTGCAGTCTGGTGACGTTGTAGCTGTCCAATATGGTTCGTGCGTGGAAGAACCAGTAGTCCCGTGAAGGAGATCCGACATTCCTGGCCTCCTCCAGTGCGCTGGGTGACCGGCTGCTGTCGTTCTTCTCGTCCTGCGCTCTCCGCCATGCGTAGAAGCTGCGCCACTTTTCAGACGAGAAATCAAAGCTCTGCGCAAACTTGGAGACTGTGCGGAAGGCGTAACCGCTGATAGATACACGACCGGCGTAGAAGAGCTTGGCCATATCGGAACTGGTGGCTTTGCCCGAGTAGATCCATAGAAAATCGTCCATGGAGATTGTCACCTCGCACGTGGGACGCACATCGCCAGCGCTCGCATTCTTACGCGTA
>NW_003303751.1:80466-91164 GCF_000142945.1 Phytophthora infestans T30-4
TTCGGCCGTGAGGCGCTTGAACCTTTAGTAACGGCGAGTTTGATCTCCTCGCTGCTTGATATCATGCTGCCCGGGCTGGACGGCTTTGAAGTGCTGGAACGGATCCGGGAAAAAAGCGCCTGTCCGCCATCAAAGCCGCCGAGGAAGCCACAGCGGAGACCGTGGATGACGCTGAGCCTGAGGGGGTCGCAATTAAAGAAACGCTGGCGGTCCAGGAGCCTGAAGCATCCTCTGAAGTAGTTGAAGTAGTGCAAGGGACAAAAGAGACTGCAACAACTCATGAAGTTACAGAGTCGGAGGTGATAACAACGACTGAGACCAAAGAGACCAAGCAGGTTCAAGTGACGGAACAAGTAGAGACCGAAGAAGTGCTGGAAGTTGATGTAGTTCAGGAGCAAGTGACGGACGTACGCAGCGAGACGACGGAGGCTGTCCGCGAGGCCCCTGTCCGCTCCCCCAGCCTCGTAGAGATCACAGTGGAGCACCAGACATTCGCCGACGTGGTCTCGACAGCCCAGCACGTGCACTGGCTGTCAATGCCTGTGAGTGCCAACCCTGCTCTTGCGCGTCTTCACACGGTATTGAACGACCAAGACCCGCTCACTGCGTACGCTCTGTACCCTACCAGTCCGACATCTTCGGCGCACGCAGGAGAGGAAGAGGAGTTGCCGTTGCCGCATATTCCCACGTCCAAACCGCCATCGCCAACCAAGTGAAAAGGAAAAGCACCGCACCAAAAGACGTTGGCAAAAAGTTGCCATTACCAACACTCCCGTTTACCTTGTACCTTGATTGTTTCCGCAATATTCGCAATACAACTGTGTCCGGTATCTTAATGCTCATGTTGCAAACATGCAAATCCATAAGATTTCCCACTCACTTTGCAACCTTTCAAGATGCACCAAAGCTTCGCCTTCCTTGAGCCTTGGTGCGCGGTTCTTCGAGGTCGGTTGTCTACGGAAAGTCGGTCCTCTGAGAACGTATGGCTCTCCGTTCGGCCTCCGTTGTCACTGCTGGCGATTATCAACCGAGAAGCTGCTGAGATTCGACTGTTGCGAGAAGCGCTGGAGCTCCTGAGTCTCGTGGCAACTGTCGACATTGAAGCATGCAAATCTCTGCTACTGGAACGTTGCGGACTCAAAGTGGACGACCAATTCGATGAATATTACATTCTCAGGTTCATCTTTCGGTTTGACGCAAATCATTTACGCTACAGTGCAATGTTGCCGTCGGCAACTCTTCGCCAATTTTTTCTGACCAAGACGGAGGATCAAACCAGTGACTTCCAAGAGGCAATATCCGCCTTGCTAAGACTTCACAATAGACGTCAAGAGATTATTAAAATCTCATACACTGTGGAGTTCACGGACTTGTGGCATTTGGGGCAGTCGGTGCTGTCGGCACATTGGAGCGAGTTGCTGGCAACACTGAACGATATAAAAAAACACAACACACAACGAGTACTTGACAGGTACTTTACGTACGAACAAGAGTCCGTACAGTTGTGTCTTGGCACGATTCCAGTGTCACGTGAGCTCCCAATTGCGTCCTTAGCAATGCTGAAAATACCTGATTTGACCATTTCGGAGCTTCAACTGGCAATGCAACAAGAGTTGCCGATCAGATTCTTCCGTCCGGGTGAAATGCATAAGCAATTATTGGCGCAATATCATTGTAGCAAGTTATTTAACGCCATTTACTGTGGCCAAGGACCCATAATTCAGTCGCTTGTCATTCCGATGTTTGCAGTGGACGATCAAGTGTTTTCCGGGTTGTGTACGTCGCTGGTTGACGCTTTAAGAGTACACGAGTTGACGATCAATGGCGCGTTTCAGTCACTTACACCGACGCAACGTACGTGGCGCTGGCAGTTGCTTACCTACGCTCTGTTCAGTGACGCGTCTCGGTCGTCTATTAAAGAACTCAACCTGATTGGAGTCCAGTTGAGTCAACACGACGTTGATGCGATTGCTCAGGTGCTTGCAACAAACCTACCCGAGCCAGACCAACATTCTGAGGATAATAACGTCGAGATTGTTTACGTTCCGAAAGGTGCAAATGTGACCATCATTCAGTCAATTACCGGTCCTAAAAGCGTGGCAACACTGGAAACTTTTGGAAATGCGCGTGTTGCTGGAGATTGCCGACCGATACGCTGCTGCGTTTCGATGTCATCACCGGGAAATACTCAGCGTTGAGAGGGAAAAGCTGCCACTTCCATGTCGTTTGGCATTCCTTAGCGTTGTCCGAGGTTGCTACACACCAGTGAACGACACGTTCCTTCACCTGGACAGCCACGTCATTCAGCAGATCTTTGACTTTGCCGCTATCAATGTCAAACGCAGTTTGTCTTCCTGAGAAAAGCGAAGTTGCATTTTCAACCTATTTGATCCTGAACTATAACACTTATGTATACTTTTTTTAATGCCGTTCGAAGAGCGTGATCGCGAATTTTTTCTACCAATTTTGTCTATAACAACTACAGTAGACACATATTCACGAATTTTAGTGACAAATTGTGAGTATTTTTTGCGTCGAGCTCTTTATCCAATGTTCATGTAAATTATCACTCACCGTTGGCATCATACTTCGTTCAATCATTCCATCACAACTTCGTGTCAATTGCCACAGCGCGTACGTCATTTCGTAGTGGGTCGCCCACCCGCATGTTTGCCAGCAGCCGCCTTTTGCACCACTTCAAAAAATGCTGCCGTTCGCTTTATCATAGTCGCTGATGAAACGTGAAAACACCTCGGCGCATGGTCCAACCTCAGACGGGGTCATCTTCTGGATTTTTTTTTACGACCATGTCAAAGGTTTGTTTTTCACTTAGTCACACAGTATCCCACAAAACCTCAATTGCTTCACGAGATCGCCCTCCTTAGCCAAAGCGGCACTGATCAAGGCTTGCTTAGCAACGCCATCGCTTTAGCCTCCACCAGTGAAGGGCTCGCTTGCGGCTACAAAAAGTCAAATCATTGTCGTCATAGCGCTCATACTCCTGCAGCGATAGTTTGGCAATGAAGAACCGAAGTTTCTTCGTATCATCAAGGCATTTGCTTCTTTGAGAACGCGAAATCGCTCCCAATCGGCTCCTTTCAGAGATCTTATTCCAATAGTTTTTATACATTTCTGGGTGCATCCTTGCGACAACAGCAGCGCAAAATGTTCGTCATCCGGTTCCATTTTATTGATCACGTTGTGGAGCTCACCGCTCACCATCCTGTTGGGATAACGTTTGCGATAGCGGAACACCGGTGGCAAACAAATGGAGCATACCAACGCAAAGCGATACCTCCTCGTCACTCTTTCCAGAGCATGCTAGCATCCAAATAGTAGACGGCAAAGTGTGGGAGATAGGCTACAGAACCATTGGCCTTGCCGAAGTTGTGGTGGTGCTATAATATCAAGTTTCCGCTGTCATGTGCACTCGGTGGCCGAACTACCAGAGTCACAATCCCGTCCTCAGTGTCGGCATCCTGATGTTTGAGAAAGTGGCCCCCTCCACCACACACCAGTATTATTGATAATAGCTTGTCAAGTACGCAGGGATACGCCCGCATAACCGGTGCAATAATGCGCAATATTCTTCACCAGTTTACTATTGCCTACAGCCCATAACTAATTGTCCATGTTGTCACGTTGCCCGACAGTCTCACAGTACTTCAAATATCGCAACGAGTTATCTCTAAATTTTACAAATTATATCGGTACAATTCACTCCCATTTTCTTCTCTTCTGCACCGTTGTCACTTTCAGTCTGTATTTCTTTGCACCTTTCCCAGATGCAAATATCCTCCCCACTCTGTTGAGATTTCCTACCGATGGCTTTCAAACAAGATTTTAACGATGGCAAGTGGCCTTTCGGTGGCGAAGGCGGCTCGAATGATGTCCCTACACCAGCCGGGGCTGCGTGTGTCAAGATAAGTAAGATTCTGGCCTCGGCAGATGAGCACGCAGGCGAGTATTCGTTCGGTGGCGTAGCGGATGCGCTCCCAGTCATGCCTGGACTATTCATCAATGGTGTGGGGTTCATTCCTCTACCACTTGCCCCTGAACATGCAGAGAAGCTGATCGCTAAATGTGCTAAATCTCCTTTCGGACACAACTTGGACACGAAGATGGACGACAGTGTCCGGAAGAGTTGGCAGTTGCAACCTGATCAACTGGAGCTCAGAAATCCGTTGTGGCAAGGAGGAATTGAGAAGTTAACGGAGACGATCGCTGCTCGCTTGGGTTACAAGGGTGTTCCATTGAACTGCGTCCTCTACAAGCTGCTCGTGTATGGAGAAGGAGGTCACTTCCTGAAACATCAAGATACCGAAAAGGAGGACGGAATGATTGCGACATTGGTAGTCCAGCCACCAAGTACCCACGAAGGCGGAGATCTCGTAGTGTATCGAAACGGACAAGTGGAACACCGTCACGATTTCGGCAAAATCGACGGCACTGCAGCTTATTTACCACACTACGCCGTGCACTATTCGGATGCTGAACATGCTCTGGAGGACGTGACGAAGGGGTATCGCCTTGCTTTGGTGTACTCAATTTGCCTTCCATCGTCCTTGCAGAGCTTGAAACGAGACCCCAACGTGACCATGAGCGCTGAGCTCGCCAACGCGTTCAAAGAAATGGGACCGGAAGACGGATCATTCGCGTTGCTACTTTCACACGAGTATACTAAAAAGAGCATTGGGGAGTTGGGATCTGGAGCTCTAAAAGGTATTGACAGTGCACGATTCCGGGTTCTTGAAGAAGCGAATGAGTCTGTTCCAGCTGATAAGAAACTTCGGTTCTTAATTGTAAAAATCGCTATTCAAGTCGACAATCAACTAGATGAGGAAGGCTGGATGCGCTATGGCTACGAGCAAGCGCTGCACTGGTACTTGACTAGCGGAACAGATCTGGGACACTGGAAAAACGAAATTCTGTCCAAGAAACTCAATTTTCTGAATCCTAGTCACGAAACATTACTTCAATTTTGGAAGGCGTTTGGGAACACAGAAGACGTGTATACGGGTAATGAAGGGCCTATCAAAAGCACAAAATACGGAAGGTTTGCGATCATTGCATGGCCTGCTGTTCGCCATTTGGAGAACGTGGCGAACCTCATGTCTGCGGAGCTGGCTGTTGAAGAGTTAGCTTCACGTAGACCTGTCGATGCTACCGCGCTACATAATCTTCTTGACACAACCACTACCAAGTATGGCTGGGGAGAAGTGTCCACCTGGAGACGTGTTCCTAAGGCATCAGTCAGATTTTGCCGCACGTTTTGTGAGCTACTGGTTGATTCGAATGATCTCGAGTTGACGAAGTTGTTTCTCACCAATTTTTGCCCGAAACTCGGATTTTTGACTGGCAATTCAACGTTGATCCCAGTGATGATCAAACTCGCGCGTGTATTTGCGTGGGACGACGTTGGTGTTTTATTGCTAAACGTTTTGGGCAACAGAACGAACGAATACAACTATTTCGCAGACCCCGGTGAATCGGACATGGAAGTGTTGTTGCATGTAGCTGGAGGCATAGATGATGGCATCGCTAAGCTAAGTTTGATCGAGGCGGCAATAGCTAAAGATGACTATTTCTTGTCGTCAGTTGAAGCTGTTGACGTTTTGTGGAGTGTTGTCCGTTCTGGAGATAAACAATCGTTTGACTTGATTATAAGCAAAATTCAGAAACGGGACCCACGTGAGCTTGGACCATTTGTCGAGGTTTTTTCACGCCACCTAACTGATTATGATGAATCGACTGCGCAGCGTGGAGTACTCCAGGGGATTGCTGACAAGAGGATGCAATGGCTGAAAAGAGAGATTGAGAGACTGGAAAAGATTGACAAGGAGTTTTCGTGGAGAATGCCCTACGCTGAAGACCCCGACTATCCTAGTTTTGAAGACTTTCTGCGTGGTCCAGATCGATTCTGGATCATGAAAGGAGTACCAACATGGGATGGAGATGTACAAGAGTTTACTGGACCGCGCGAGGTGAAGAAGTACGCTAAGAGGTGTCTGTTTGAAGGTCAGTACGAGTCGTCGTATACAGCCGAAGCTAAGGCAGGTGAAACACTTTTTGTGACGATCACGAAGACGCGGAAGTGGTTCGAGGATTCCCAGGTGAAATTGGCTCAGTACCAAACCGAGTTGTCGCGCCTGAGCACAATCTACTGATTTATGAAATGATAGGGTGGCTTCAATTTTAGTCTAGCTCTTTAAGTTTTCTTTTAATAACTGCGAGAGTTAATTCAGGAGGACATTTGTGGAGATTAATAGCTTTCTTCATCCTTGCTCGTGTATTCTCTGGATTTTGTATCCAGAGTTTTAGGAGGCGAGTCATTTTGACCAAAAACTACTCTAACTTCTTATATTAAGTACCCAAACAAACGTTTTCGTCTCAAAACTTAAGAAAAAATACATCCCGCACTTGATACGACTCTTATATAAGATCTACATTTGATTGTCGTACCCAATTTAGTTGGTTTTATTCTCTAAACGTGCATAACCTGTCATTTCAGGTTGTATCTGGCACCGCACCTTTACTTTTAACAAATAGAAGGGTTAAGTATACCTGATATCCTCTGTGCCAGTGATGTCATCCAGGCGAATGTTTTTTGTGGCAGCCAAGTGCAACATCACTGTAAATTACGACCAATCGAAATGAGAACTTCAGCTAGCACTGCGCCAATATCCTTCTTGTGATCGCAGCGCGACTCGCACAGTGTAATCGCATATTTACTACGGTATACAGGACTGCAGAAGTAGTATAGAGTATTGTGCGTCAATAAGGGCGCATGGGAGCTAATATTTATGTACAGTTTGTACAGGACAAATTAAAAAGTGTTTTTTCTAGCACTTTGAGCATGTTAAGCTCCTTACTGACGCACAACACAACTGAATGGTCCTACACACAGTAGTGTAATCCAGAGCTTCTCCGTGAAACACGTCTTTGTTGAATATTTCTCGAACACTTTTTGCCCGTGAGCTAGTCAATACTTTGGCGATCACGTCCTATTACTGACGTCGCACCAACAGTGTTTAGCATAAGCTTTGACTTGTGTCCGAATGGACAGGGGATCCAGCGCGAGCAATACGCACCAAAGAAAAAGGCACATGGGTGGATAGTTTTCTGGCTGAGCGGACCAGAGTTCTTGATTTTGGTACAGCAACATGAAGAGTGGTTTTCTGATAAACAACACGGACGATGACAACCCCCGTAGACCCTGTACAGCAAAAACGTCCCTCTGCTTCATACAGGATTGTTCTGCTATTGAGTTACATTCTTTTTTAGTTCCATGTTAACCTGTAAATGGGAGGTCATAGTGGGGTGATGATGGCACTTTGAAAACGAGAGCACAGCCGTCTGTTCATGAGTGAAATAGTGGATCACGAGTACCTTACTACTTCGAGGATACCGCGCTAGAAATGCCTCCAATTCCAATACCTAGCGCAGCCAACATAAATACTATGGCTGTTCCGCCAAACAATATCTGCATAAAATCGAGGCCTTCGTCTGGGTGCTTTTCGACAAAAGATCGGACTTCGGCCTTCTGTCTCTTAGAAAGCTTGGTGGGGTCCGTGCCCTTAAGGGCCGATATTGCGCGCACACCAGCAGGGTCCTTGTCCACCAACTGCTTCGCTTTGCTGAAATCGGCCTTCTTTAGGGACGGCAGCTTCGCTTTGGCAACTTTCTTTGACACAGTCTTAATCTCGACTTTCTGCCCCGCAGAAATCTGGGTCTTGACCATATCGGTTTGTTTCCCCCTAAAAAGAGTTTTAACCCCCCCAACGCGAGAGCCTGTATTAGACACGTTTCCCGAAAATGCTTATCCTGTATTAGACACGATAAGGATTTCTGACGTCTTTTTTGTATGTGCGTTTACAAATTTTAAGTCAAAGGGGGGTAGGTTTTTTTGTTTTTATCACATGTATCTTCCACTCAGATCAACTGAGATCTGCAAGATCTTGATTTTCTAAAAATAAGAAGCCACAGGTAGAAGTGTGCGCCACACAATTATATCAACAATTGGAGGTGTATTTGCGCGCCACTTGTTTACCACTCATTCTAGAATCTCCCCCCGTTGGCAAACAATAGCCTTTCAAGTGCGCTGGCGAGAGCTGAGAAGAGAAGGATGGTCGTCAAAGAGACCCCAGGGCCTATCGGTGGACTTCACGTACATTATGCCTGGTCAAAGTACGAAGGGCGTCCGCGGGAAAGATTTCTTCGTGGGTGAAAAAGAGTTGATGGCCTTTTTGGATCAGCTGGATCTCGGTACGTATGATTATGCTTAGTGGGGATTTTTTAGTCTAACGACTTGTGTTTGCATAGCGGAGCTTCGACAGCAGAGCTCTAAAAGGCCTGTACCAAATCCACAAGTCAGTACTGCGTGTGATCCTCCAGCCCGGAGTCGAGGGGAGATTGAAACAGGTATGAATTGCTATCCTGTATTAGATGCAATATCAACTGATTGTATCGTGTATCATACAGCCGTCGCTACATCCAGCACCCCTGTACGAGATGCAACTGAGTACAACGACTCAGGACCGCCAGGTAGCCCAACTGAGTTACCAGATAAAGCGATTTGTACAAGTAATGAAGGTATGATGCTCTCGTGTATAATAAATGCTTTAGAAGTCTAATCTTATTGTGTCTTGTACAGGTTTAACGGCCCCTACCAGCTCGCAAGAGTGCAGTGTTGGTGGTGATGCTCTGATTGCAACATCAACCCACATCTCGCCTGCATCGGGTGAAGACGGTGGGCTACTATTTTGTTGATGTGAAACTGAGGTATACACTAATGCGTGTTTTGGTTTGTGCCTCAGAGATACCACTTGCTCAGCGAACCTTAGAGTATGACCTGTTTGGAGATGACGATAGCAGCGAAGAAGACGTTGTTGAGAGTGACGAAGAGGTCGTGTGTAACGGGCCCAGGTATTTACTCCGTTACTTGCTTACACTATAGTGTTGAGGAAGCTCGCAATAGGACGACTGAGTCTTAGGTTTAAGGAAAAATCAACTCTGACTTTATTTTAGGACCAAGGCCACACTCAAATACACGTCATAGTCCAATTGGCTAATAATGGGTCTGGCTCCCCATATATCAGCCAATGGCATGACAGCATTTCAGCACACGCTAGTCGTGTGCTGATGCACCTACTTTTGTAAAGAAATCTACCTACTTATGTAATGGAGGGGCCCATTACATCGTGAGTCTCGTGAATGAAGGTGGCGATGAGATAGAACCTCCATCGGAGGAAGTGACGAATGAACCTGATGCAGTACAGCCTCTTGCGATAGGTATTGTTATCCATACACTTTTGTATTTTACGTTACTTATTCATATCGTGTATTCTCGTTAGTAGACGACCCAAACCTTGTGCAGCCTGGTGAAAGACCTGAGGATTTTGCTGGCCTTGATTCGGATGACAACACTGAACATGGGTCTGTGTACGACGACGACGATGACTTGGGACCAGAGGAGCCTGACCCTGCTGAAGTTGAAGATACTGAGCCTCCAGTAGATATGCATTTTGATGAGTCACTTCTCGAAGCCGTTAATGGAGCTGACTCCAGAACAAATCAAGACGTGGCTCGAGAAGGTGGTTGATGTTTCGGGAAGAGAGGTTTGCATTTTTGTTGGTTTGCTTATCGCGCGGACAATTTGTCCGAACAAGGAAAAGTTTGAGAACCATTGGAAGACCACTGATGAAGGGGCCATTCCTAGGGGCTGTTTTGGCCAGTTCATGACCAGAGACCGCTTCGCTCACATATTTCGAAACCTACACTTCAGCAGCAATAGTGATCCGCGTGCCGCGTGTGATAGAGTGTGGAAATTGCGTCCTGTATCCGACACTCTGCAAGAAACGTTCCTGCGCAATTGGATTTTACCGGCAGTGATGGTATTCGATGAAGCTATGCTTCCGTCGCGCTCCACCTTCAATCGCATGCGAGTGTTCATGACGGATAAATCTCACAAATGGGGCACTAAACTCTTCATGCTGAGCTGCTCGAAAACAGCATATTGCATACGGTGAGTAAAAGCGAGCCTTCGGGCTCGCTTTTTTTTTTGGCTTCTAAGTTCTCTTATCGTGTCTAGTACATTTTAACTGACGCTGTGCAACATGTATGGTACAGTTTCGAGGTGTATTGCGGCAAACAGCAGCTGCAAGACACAAATACACCACCTGACACAAATTGCGGACCAGCAGCAGTCGTGCGAAATCTTCGCCATGTATTTGGACCTACTGGACCTCCAAAGTTTCGGTTGATTATCACCGACCGATTCGTCGTCCTTGCAATGCAGTTGCTGACCATGAAGTTCTACAGTATTGGTACTATTATGACCAACAAACAAGGTTTGTGCGAAGCTATTCTTCCACCAAAGAAGAAGAACGGGAAACGTGCTTCAAACAAGAGGCCACCACATATTGTGAAAGGGACATATCAAGTGGCTGAGTGTCTGAAGGTGCCCACGATCAAAGCGGTTCGTTGGTATGACAACCAAGGTGTCTTCTTTCTTGCAGCGGGAGGAAGCGCAGCTAAGGATCGTATTGTTTCGTCGCGATCAAGGCACCAGAGAGCTGGCGGAAATGAGGGCACCCAGACTGGTGAAAGACTATCAAATATACATGGGAGGTGTGGCACGTACACGACCAGCTACGTCTACAGAGGTAAATGTTGTTATTGAATATGTACGGGTTTAAC